>NW_027176263.1:3037096-3249596 GCF_023349555.1 Cebidichthys violaceus | reverse complement strand
TTTACTGTTTTGACCTTTAAGAACAAAGCATTTGTTTTGATTTTGGCTGCCGTAGTTTCATGTGGAATATATATGAAAATACTGAATGGGAGTAGTGCAGATCACTTAAGTTTTCATTTTATCTCCAAGACTACTCTAACTTGACAGATTCAGAGTTTTTTTTTTATATAAAGGCTCAAGTGAACATCAAACAAAACACTCTCCTGAATCAATGAAAACAGAAAAGAATCACATTGAGGAGATATATTAGATGTGAATCCTTGCAGCGATGATGTCCTTGTAACAGATCATATTGTAAATACGATGGGTTAAATTGCACTTGTAGCTTCCCTTCAAACAGTCAGGCTATTCTCTCGGGGGGACAAGAGAGTGCTGCAGACTCTTCCTCTAATAACGCAAGACAATGAGATCCCAGCTCATAACATAGGCCTCCACTATATAGAACAAGTATTGGGGGCTTAGCAGCTAATAAAGTGGCAAGTCTTCAAATCCATGTCAGAAGAGCAGAGTGCCACGGGGACCTTTCATAACACGTGTATGTGCAGGTTCAACTGCAGTGTAAAGGTTACACGTCCACATTGCACTGATCTAACCTGATGAGTTGCCTTAAGCCCCACAAATTTCAAGGCTGTGTTTCTTATTTAAAGAAGCAGAACTGAATAGTTAGCTCCCTCTCAACAGGATGACAAGCGGAGACAGGAGTGTGAAATGAATGTTTGAGATGCAATTCAAAATCTACTGTGTATCCTCTTCTCAATTAAGTGTGCGTGAAGCAGCGACATCATTTAAATGTGATTTAGATTTATTTCTGATGAGCTTGTTTTACCACATCTTTTGTAACTAGGGTAATCTTATTTTTTCAAAATGAGCAAAAGGCATAATATACATCAATTTTCTTAATTGAATCATGCTGCCCTTTGAGTTCACAAAACACAGTCTCAGTAATTAGCCTTGATTGCCTGGTCTGTGTTTCATAAATGCTCTCTCCCGCTTTCTCTCTAGTGAACCTGTCCTTCACTTGAGCACAGACACTCCTCCAGCATTTCCACCCACTTTGTTTGTGAGTCTTTGATCCACAGTATTCCAGTTAAAGTTACACCCATGTGCTGCAAGTTGAAACTTTCAGCATTGTTGCTCAGGGGAACCTTATACCCGTGGCGCCTTCTGCTTTTGTCCTTCCCTTTAGCAACAGAACTCTCCTATGGTCCCGGACAAAAGACTACTCACGACACCATTTTATGATCTCTGTGATGATACCGTTTCCTTCTCCTGCTTGCATGTTACCTTGGTCTGCTCATCTAATCCGAAATGTTAATGTAAAAAAAAAAACATCATTAGGGGTTCTCCCTCGAGAAAATTGTTGATTTGAAGCAAAGGAAGTAAGAAAATCTTTTATCCTCAGATTTTAACTGCAAACAAGAAAACCAATTTAAATCAGTATTTCTTCTATATGGTGCACAATAACATAAAAGTGTAAGAACAGATGCCACCAAGTTGATAATTGAATCATAAAACCAATTTTTTTTTGTTTTTCAATTAAATTGATGTGCAGTATCAGCCGGACTACACTCATAATGCTCATTGTGTTCAGTGGATGAATGTCTTTGTGCGCACATTTTCATAATGCATTTAAATTTGCATGTGTGATACTATGCACTAGAATTCCACATGCATGTTAAGCCTAATTGGAGCTACAATTATAACCATTTTCTATGACAACAATATAATCTGCTGTATAAAACACTTCAAGGCAGGAACAGCAAATACAGTATATTAAAGTAGAGTGTAAAGTGCTGCAATGTCTTGCCTCTCCAGTCTGTCTAATCACTATGTGAGTGAAACATTCATGGTACACTAGATCAGTTCAATATTTAATTTCTCAACAAAGACTACATGATGGAACAGATGCTCAAACTTTGTATGTTTCTCAGGAGAGAAAAATTCACTTTCATGGAAGCTATTGAGTACAGAGATTGTGATTGTGTACAAGCTTTGTGTTGACTTCTTTGGGCTCTTCACCTATGCACTAAACGTACAGTCGTGGATGAAAAGATGTTCAAACAAACTAAGTGTGCATAGTGAGTCAGTGCTCAAACCACAGACTGAATACATCAATTGTTTACATCCAGGGGCACTAAAAACTCATGTGTGGAACCACGTTAGTGATGCACCAGGGTTGGCCTTTGCCTCCATGTCACATTTCAAGTGAAGATTTGACTTGGCATGTTTACATAGGATTTCTTCATCTCCCTTTTAAACCCCTATGGGCAAACTGAAGGTGAGGGGAACTAAGATTATTATCCCCCGTTTCTCTGAGGAGCTTTTCTTTATGCACACCCTCGCAGATGTCGACATTTGGTTAGGCGGTGTACATAGAAGCCCCAGATTATCTGGCGCTTCAGCAAGTCTGTTTAGCTGAAGTTAGGAGTGGTTACTTTCCTGCACCTTCCTAATATTCCCTTGTGTTTTGCAACCTGGAGACCCCCGCGCTTAGTCATCTGTGTTAAAGAGTGTGTAGAAAAAAAATATATTGGTGATTGAATATTGCCGTCCATTCAAGACTATAGGTCTTAGTTGTAATGATGTTCACGTCAATAGGATCCTGTGCAGACGTAGACCTAGTCGCAGGAAGCGTAACAGATGGTGTACTATATGTCATAATGCTATAAAATCCAACAGGAATTGACAATTGAAATCCCACCCTGGAGTTTGCCTCTTTTAGCTTTGGCATAATCTCCTCAGGATTTCAATTGCAAAGTCAAAGAGAATAGTCTAGCACACGGGGACTAGTTATCTGGGGCAAATGCGGTCTAAGGTTGACAATGCAAAGGCTATGTTTATGTGCATCACACTTGCTATACTGAATGTTTCCCAGAGTACAAGAACATCCTCCCCTGAATTATATTCCTCTTCCCACGTCCCAGTGCTGCCGTGGAAAGTAGGCCAAGTGAGCACCAGGGCGTTGCTTTTTTAAGATGATCAGTTTGTCAGTGTGTTTTTGTGTGTGCTCAGGATGGCTATTCATGTGGCTTGACTCTGTAGAACAAAGACCAGCATTATACAATTTGCAGCACTTCCAATAGCAAGGAAAAGGGAGAGGTTGGAAAATAGGGACAGGACAAGTGTGGATGAAACAAAGACAAAAACTGGCTTGTACTCTAATTCATTTACTTCCTCTTTTCCACCTCTTTGTTGCAGCAAAAAGGTCCCTTGCCAGTAACACTCCTCTGCAGGATCATACTGTACTCTAGCTGGCATGGATTATTTTTAGCTATTGCTGTGCAGCTTTCACCTTGACTCTCTCCGTCTTGACATCATAATTAACATTTCTGTTAATAGTAACACAGTTCAATATTAATAAGGATCTCTGACTAAAATCAAAATTCAGTTGTAGAGGGATAATGAACGGTACCGCATTTCTCATATACAAGGCACCTTGTCAATCACCATCAAATTTGCATCACTTAATCCCTGTAGGAGTAAATTAGAGGCACTGATGCAACATGTAGAAAACATACATTTTGATGTGATTGACTTGAGAGTTATTGGACTCCTGCAGGTGGGGCAGTATCACTATAAGTTGGCAATAGCTCCATCATATGGGTCAGCAGGCAAATTAAAGTTCTCTTGAGTATTGAGGGAAACGCTGCTGCCTGTGTGGTCACGCACACGCACACGCACACGCACATGCGCTCTAAAAAAAAAAAGGAAAAGAAAAACAAGGTTAAAGCTGATGCCTCCCGTTTTGGAGGCCACTTTGCCCGATGCAACATGTGTCCATATCATACTTACTGATGAGGTTTTTATACGACCTTTAAAGTCAGATTTTTGCTTTTCCTGAGTGTCACAGCACGTTTGGTATGAGGGTGCCTATATCATACGTTAATGTGTTCCGATTTAGAGCTGAATAATCACATTTACCACACTTCCATCAATGCCACTGAGAAATGTGAGGCAGCGTGATAACTTTTTATAAATATGGAATTTTTAGACAGGCCTATACAAAGCAGTGATGGACACAATCAAGACGTGGCTGAATAAGAGCGAAGGTATGCTGGATATTTGGTCATGTGTATTTTGGTCTAAATTTCCAGGGGATATTTTAGATGTTAATAGCCCTGAAGTGGTCTCGGTTTCTTATTTAATTTCTCTCGCCTTCTTTAAATGTAATTCGCCCACAGACTGCGCCGCGAGGCTCTAAACCGCGCAGAAACTCTCTCATCATTTCCACAGCAGAATGGAAATGCAAATTGTGCGCACGGGCAATGCCCTTGACAGAACTCACCACTGCACACAATTAACATGAGCACTCTGACAGAAGTTAGTGACGAAATGTGAGGTCACACAAGCTGTGTGTCAGATAATGTGCTTGTGTTTATTTGACACAATCCTACATTAAACGCAGCAAAAAGATACATACGTGGATATAACTAAAACTATCAATAGTAGTTGCTAATAATAATAACAGTAGCTAACAATAACAATAAAAAAAATAATCATAATATTTGAAAAAATGATCTGGCTTTTGTGACAAATTAATTACAATAAATGTTACTGCATGGAATAGAATAACGCGCTCTCTTCTCCTCAGTCTTTTACCTCTAAAATATTTTTTATTTTATCAATTTATTTTATCTTGTGGTCAATTCTTTCTATACATGTATTTATATATGTATAGAAAGAATTATTAAAATATATATATTTTTAATAAATCTGTCTTTTTTATTTGAGATGATTTGTCCTGAACATAATAAACAACCACTTTTTGGCCGCTCGGGGGGTCTGGGGAGGGGGAGGGGTGTTAGATAAACCTATGTTGAGATTTAGCTATCTTGTCACAGAGGAACGCAGCTGCCTCATATCGACACAATGATCTCAAGTGTAACCAACGAGGGGCGCTGTCCGTCTATCAGCTATACTTGCCACGAATAGCCTACATGATTGATCTTATCACTCTTGGCCATTTGTGTTTTGCCCCTATAATTAAAAATATCCTGCAAAGTGTATTTTAATATGTTATTTGAATATGTCATATTGAATCTCGCACGTGCATTTATTAGGCCTATAACGTTAATAGCATCTTTAAACAAAGTTTGCAAGGAAGCTGTCATTGTAATGGTGTATTAAGCATTTCATTATTTAAGCTAAAAAGTCTAATTATAATAAATATTATCTAATTTCCACCACTCATGAGAAACAATGCACAAGTATAAAAGTGTATCTTTTAAAACAGAGCTACAAGTGATAACAAAAGCTATAGACTTTAAGTAATTCTTTTTTTTTTGTGCGTTGGCACGCCATATTCACCTAAGCCTAAATAAATACATGAAATAAGTAAATAATAAATCACTATTAAGTTCAATCATACACAAAAAAACATGATATATATATATATATATATATATATATATATATATATATATATTATATTATTATATATGTCTAAACAATGGAATAACATAAAGCCTGGTTGAGTTGCTGTAAACAATAAGTGGGCTGACTGCCTGTTTGTTCCATATGGAGTTTGGAGTGATGCGTAAATGTAGGCGTATTTCATTAATATTTAATCCACAAAAGGATCACTTTAAAACAACCTCTGTTATAAAGCCGTGAGCAAACTTGCTTGTTGGGTGCTAATAAGATTTATTTTCTTTCCCCCTTTTTTTTTTTGTCAATAAATTCAGTAGGAAACAATGCAGGTGAGCATAATGAAAGTGTTGTCCCAATAAAGTGCATCGATGGACAGCTGGGCAGCGGCCGGCTGATTGACTTTGCCTTGACATCTGGGAGGCCCGCTGGCCCCTGGCACGCGTATAGGCTGATGTCGCCATTTACATGCAAATTTAAGGAGATCATGAGGGCCTCGCCCCGTAAATTCACACAAAAAAAGAAGACGTCACCCTTAATACGGCGGAGGCTCGTCCCGTCGAGACGGGAGGTCTTCGAAGTCACCGTGTACATTTTTATTGAGAGCCACGCGTCCCGAGGACTTTAGTTTTATATAGATGGTCAGGCCCAAATCTTTAGGGGTTCTTTCATTGTGGCCACTGAATAGAAGAATGAGATAACAGGCTGCCGTGTCATCAACCGGTCATTTAAACGAGCATTTAGCCTGGCTCAATGCGGCCAAGATGCAGCAGGCAAACAGTTTGCACTTGTTTCCCTACTTGTCATGCACCACTTACCTCAAGCGTGCAGTTAAAAAAACAGCTTTTTTTATTTTTAAGTGAGAAATGAGAAAATGTGACTAAGATCCTCTAATTCCACGCCCGTGAAAGTTTTCATGCGCGCAAACGCTAAAACCATCGGGGATCAACCTTTCTTTTATTTTGATGCTAACATTTCACCTAATGATGGAGAGCGCATTTTCCACGGTGTAAGCCCACCACGCAGATGATCCCACAGAATGAGCTGAGACGGATTCAGGCTCCGCGCCTCAGTGTGTGGAGCAGCTGACTCCCTCTCTCCACGTCCAGATGGCTCCTGCACACAGATTTGCATTCATTTTCCTCTAATATCTTCTGAAATAGCGGGGCAGCTGCATTTGTTGTCAAATACGGTTTAAAACTCCCTTTCAGGACAGCATCGTTACCTACGTGACGGGTGTGGAGATCCATTTTCTTTCTCCAGTCAACAGTATCAGATCTAAGAGGATTTGTCTCAAAGTCCCCTAATTTGATAATCAGATTTAAATCGCCTTGGTGCGTGTAATCAGGGGTTAAGTTCTAATAAGCGACTTGAAACTGTGCGAAAAAAGCAGAGTGAGTTCTGTACAAAAAAGATATTTGCAATCTCGGTAGAACAGACAAAACATTTACAACATGCGTCTCGGTTTGTTTCATCTTAGAGAAAAAGAGATACATTGTTTTTTAAAAGGGCTCCCTTTGAGGTTTTCCTGATATTTTTTTCACAAATTGAAACTTAGATTTCTCTTCAATAATAAAAAAAGTAAAAAAAAAATCCACACCCTTATTTTGTGACTGGGCAATTTGGCAATAGATTGTGTAGAGGTGAAAGCAACAGCTTATAATTCACTTATCTTTGGCAGCAGCTATTAACCCTCAGCACCAGCTAGATAGATTGCTCAGGATACAGCACACATCTCTCTTCCTCGCACCCTCCCCTCGCTCCCTCCATCCTCTCCTCCTTTTCACCACTAATGAACCGAACTGCTTGCTTGCCCCTCTCGGACAGAGTCGGACATGTAGGCTCTTTAAAAATGATTAAGATGTTTCTGATTATTACTGATTTGAACAGGACGTGCATGAAATAAAGAAGACACAGAACCATGGATTTCCTGAAGTTTGTTTAATGTCATGAGACACCCTGGCTCTGATTTTTAGCTCATAAAAAGAGGTCAGAAGATCTTACTTTATCTTCTGTAAATGGCACATGCATGTGATTGATTTGTTTTCACATCAATAATGTGGATGCTAAGAAACGGGGTTTCAAACTTTGTTCATATTTTATGCCTACCGCCATTAATAAAGAAATCCTCTGCCCTGCGATACACAGCAAAACAATTGAAAGTCAATCATCTCTTGTTAAAAATGCTCAATGAAAATTTAATGTAAATTAATAGATTTATTATCATGTCTGATTCTCTGAAATCATCGTTGGATTAATTACATTTTAATTACCATAAAATAACCCGCAGTGTAGAGTTAAGAATTCACAAATATATCAGTTGTGTGAAGAAACATGATCTGTCATTATTGAAACATGATTTATGGCCTGTATTCACACAGCTATTGAGATGCTTTCGATACATTAGTGAACAAGCAATCTCATCACGTCAATTTGAAATAATAACACATCTAATCGAATAAATATGTCAAATACTATTGATTTTAATCAAATATAATAAAACTAATCACGGAAATTGCAATCATTAGGCCGGCTAAAAATGATAAGCAATGCCATCCTGAATTCCGAGTTATTATCATATTGTTATTTTTTTATTTTTTTTTTCTCATTATGTGTGATGGTTACACACGGTTGAATTTTCCATATCATTAAAAAAATCAAACTCACCACATATAGGGCCTAAGCAAGAGGAAAAGTGGAGCGAGTGAGTGTTCGCAGGCTGCTGCACTATAGGGCTGTACCCGTACAGAGGAGCGCCACTGCTTGACAGGAACCGTCAGAGCTCCATATTTGGGCAAAGCCCCGCCCCTTCAGCGTCATATTCTGACAGCGCCTCTCCCGTGGGTTTAGAGTTTTGGCTCCCGGGAAAGATTTCAGTCCTCGGGGAAAGAGGGCTTAGTTTTGCATGTTCCCATCCATCCTGCACGACGCGAAAGGGCCCCTTATCCACCTCTCCTGTGTACTAGGAACACCTCCACTGGTGATCAGCCTTTGCCTGTGTTTGTCTTGTGGAGAAGCAGCAGCACCTTTTCAGGAGTGGGTTTTTTATTCAACAAGAAGTCCTGAAGGTTTTGGATGCGGTGCTTCAGGGATGTGGGCACTTTGAGAGCAGCATCACCCACAAACACAAACAACTGCCATCGATTTTTCTGTGAATAGCACAAAAAAAAGAAAAAAAGAAAAAACAAAGAGGAACAATAGCAACACAAAAAAAAATCTTGTCTATTGAACAATTCACTTTTCCAGTCTGTGGATACCGCTCTAACTAAGTACAGCACTTTGAGAATTGTTCACATCGGACGGACTGAAGAGGGAGGCAAGACCTGTGGACCGGGTTTTCCCTCGCAAGTCTGAATCGGCTCTCGCTACTTATCCCGTGATAAAAAAAAACAACCCTGAAGGATAACGCGCTTGGACGTTTATTCCCTTAATTTCGCAGGAGGCTCTTTTTTCACGCAAATTGTCCTAAATGTTTGGAATTCAGGAAACTATACCGCGGGGCGGGACGACGATGAAGGAGGAACCGCTCGGTGGACTGAACTCGGTCCGCTCCTGGATGCACACAGCTGGGGTGGTGGATGCAAACACAGCCGCCCAAAGGTACGCATGCCAAAAAGCATCTGATTTTTCTCACGCATTCCCTCCTCATCATATCGACCCCTCAATCCCCTGAATACTCTGTATCAATTACGGTCTCCCAATAAATGCCCCCCCTTCGGCTTTCCCTTCTTTCATTACATCAGATTACCCATTATTGTGACAAATCAAGAAATCTCCCCCGTACTCAAGCGTGCTTCTGCATCTCCAATGTTTCCATCAGCTTCTCCATCATCTTAGTATCCCCGGTGTCCGGTGCTTAACCGAGATGGTCTCTTGTTTTCTCCCCGCAGCGGTGTCGGCTTGGCACGGGCACATTATGAAAAGCAGCCCCCTTCCAACCTCAGAAAATCCAATTTTTTCCATTTCGTCCTGGCGCTGTATGACAGACAGGGTCAGCCCGTGGAGATCGAAAGGACAGCTTTTGTGGACTTTGTGGAGAAAGACAAAGTAAGCGGGGTATTTTAGAAAATACGTGCAGCCCTGTACATAATCAGTACATGTATCGAAATTATGTTCTCCGAAATGGCAATGGGTTACTAAGGGGAAGTCACGTGTATTATTGATTTTAAAAAAAGAACCTCAATGTTGATGACAGAGAGTCGTTTTAAGAACTAAAGCTGTTTCTCTTCTTTTGCACAGAAACTATACATAGCTGTTTTTAAAATTGTAAACCAACACGACATGTGGTGGTGATAGGCAGTTGTTCTGTTCATGTTGATTTTCACAAACTGTTGTCTTCTGCAGGAACCAACCAGTGAAAAAACTAACAATGGGATACATTACAAACTACAGTTATTGTACAGCAATGGTGAGTCAATCTCTCTTTAATATTTTGCAAACACGTGCAAACGTATCACACATGAGTTTGTCTGTCTGCATAAAACCACGTGTAATAAGAATGATAATAATAATAATAATAGAAGCAGTTTGGTAATTTTATAAATATAGTCACTGTCTGAGGTCTTTGTATCTTTTATTATATGTGACTAAACTTTTTTTGGAGGGCTTACTTTAAAAAAAATGTGTTGCCCACAATTCCTCAAAACTCACAAGTGGTCTTCTTTTCCTCTCCCCAGGCGTCAGAACAGAACAGGATCTTTACATACGGTTAATCGATTCCATGACGAAGCAGGTAAGCTGCTGTTACACTTGTTTCTTCGCTCACAGTGCAAACGCTGCTCGCACCCACGGTTCACTTGTGCAAAACCTTAACACGCCGTGCAAATCGTCACCCCTGAGATGCACACAGGTTTTTTTGGTTTTGTTTTCTTGAATCTGCTTGGCAAACAAACAAACAAAAAAGTTGTGGCACAAAATGAAATGAAATTACTGCTGTAACAAGAAGACATAGTTTCCATTTTCAACCGTTTACGTTTGACCATATCGTCAATTTAACTCTGCAAGAGTCAGGCTTCTTTGTAGGCACCCATTCAAATTTAAACACAACGTCTGCTCCATATGATGTGATTTGACATTTCCTGCGCAAAGAGTCAGAGGTGACGCTCTAACCATAAACATTTTTTTTTAAATTTGCATCAAGTATTATATTTATGAATATAAATATAAATATTTTTGCTGAGGTTCATCTCACTTATCTTCCTCACAAACATTGGGGTGACTTTAAACCCAGAGCCCAACGCGCATAATGCAATTATTAAGTCTTAATGCACATGCCAAGCCAACGCAAAGATTTGTAAAGTTATATATAATTTGGGGAATAAAATCAGACATGGTTATTTCGGCTCTCCGCCTCGTGTTTTGTTATTAAATAGAGGGTTTAGGTAGAGCCTTCTGAATAGAGCCGTGAAGCCTGAGCCATTGGTCACAGACAACATTCCTGTGCGAATGATCCGAGTCAATGACGCAGAACAAGCAATTTATGGATTTCTGTTTCTACAGCTGCAAACAGCGACATAAATCAAACCAATATAGATAATCGCCCGGTTCCTAGAACAAATAAAAAAGGAAAAAGGAAAAATACTCAGGTCAAGGGGGACAGCTTTTAAAAGCGAGAAAGTGATGCGACCTGGTTCAGATATGTCACTTTTTCAAAGTCACTCTCTCATATTAGCCTCACGCGTGCCAGAAAAAAAAAAAAAAAAAACATCACTAAAATTATGAATGGCATCAAAGGACAAAAAAAAAAGAATGATCACGTTTATTATTAAATTATTTTATTTTATTTTATTCTTATAGTGTTTTATCAATAACGTGGTGCTTTGCCTGCGTTTACACTTGGTGCCGGTTCAGTATACGAGGGAGAGAAGTGTCTATCCTTAGAAATAGAAGAAGGAGGGAGGGATCGAGGGAGGGAGAGAAGAGCGGCAGAACTGATAGCTCCACGCCATCTGTTTCAGCCAATGCTCAAAAATTACTCAACCGTACCGCCAGACACCGCTTTTTATCCACAGAAAGATCATTGTTAGCGGCTCAAAATAAACAACAGATTGCCCATTAACACTTTCCCCCAAATATCCCCAGATTATAAGCATATTGATGACACTTCTATTGGATCTCTCCTTATGAAAATCTCTCTGTCTCTCTCTCTTTCTCGGTCTGTCTCTCTGAGCCACAGGATATTATCCAGATTAATAAAAAATACAATTTATTTTTATTATCATCATAATCATTACTTTCCCTTTTATAATTAGATTTTTAAAATAGTATTGCCACTGGAAATATTGTCGTTGGTATTGTTATTATTAGTCATAGTTATTTTGTAATTGTTTATTTAGGTCGATATTTATATGAATGAATGTCATTTAAACAGTGGGATATTGCTGTGATGATCTTAACCATGTTTCTTACTTAACCTTTGCACTCTTCTAATATATTCTGTTGTCCTAAGATCATGTGTATTCATGCCCTAATTAATTTTATTAAGTGCAAAAATGGCAGATATGTTTATCTAATTATTTGTGAATTTATGTGGTTTAATAGGTGTTTAATAAGAGATGACTGTGTTTTCACTTTATTTCCATCTCATTTCCTTTCAAAGGCCATAATTTATGAGGGTCAAGACAAGAATCCAGAAATGTGCAGAGTTCTTCTTACCCATGAAATTATGTGCAGGTAAGCATTATTTTTTGCTCCGTCCATTTTGCAGATACAGGCAAAAAGTAATTCCCTCCCCTTCAATAAGTTTTGACACTCATGATGTGATGCAGCAATCCAGACTGTCCTGTGGTCCTTCAGCAACCACAGAGAGAGAGAGAGAAAGAGAGAGCTGCTGTCATTTCTAACTTTGATATGATGTTATTCAACAATGTGGTGAATATGCCAGTGAAAATGAACTGCCTGTCTTATTCAGTGAAAGAATGTACTCACAGTACATAAGTTATGTTTTTTAATCTTTAGTTTATTTATTTGTATTCTGAGAATTGTATGTCATCATTTAAGCCTGCCAGACACAATGTGTTTTCTCTTAAGTTATGCATAGGCGTTGCATGCCATGTATCAGTTTTTTTTTCTTCTTTTTTAGAACAGTCAGTTCTCGGTTGATCCCACCTGTCAACAATGATCAGCGAGCCTTTTAGCGTCATTTAACCACATAAATCTCAACCTCTCAGATTGCGCTGCTATTCAGCGGTGTCATTGATACTAAAAGGAAAAACGCCTTTTGTTGTTATTGTTGAGCTCAGCATGAGCTTTGTGAACATTGAATTCGGATACTGTCGGTTAACCTCTCCTTTGTTGCACCGGTGCATTGTTCAAGTTACTGGTTGAGAGCAAGTGCAGCATGAGAGCTGAGAATGATTTGTCTTTTTCCATGCATAAACTCATCACTCACGCTCAATTTATACATGCATCCATCACTTATTTGTGACACGTTGAATATGCTCGTACTCTAGAGGTAATATTTTTTTGTCAAGAGGAAGTGCATTTTGCTGCTGAATAAAGATCTACTTTAACTGCTGCCTATTATCAGATAACAATATCTACATAATAAGACAGTTATAATAAGAATTATCTTTTGATATCTTACCTTATTATATCCTAATTGTTAGGGATGTCATACATGTAGTTTTTGAATTATATTTATGCTCTAATACACTCCAGCACCTTAGCTATAAAACACATCTTTATTACTGCTGCTAGAAAGTCATGTAAATCAGACATATTTAAATAATGTGTGGTTGACTGACAGTAGCTTTGCACAAAATCTTTGTTTTTCTTTCTGCACCATATGGCATAAATCAATCTTATTCACATATGTTATGTTTATATGTTTTCATTTCCAGTGGAAGCTAGGATGATGTATTTGTTTATTTTTGCAGTTTTGATTCAAGTCCCAATCAAAGTAGTGAAAAGCAGCTAGCTATAGGCTTAGGGGGGAGATGGCTGAAACATGTGGTGGAAGATAGATTAGTGCTTTTGAGGCCATAATTGATAAATGCCCTGCAGAAATATTGGTTGAGGGTGGCACCTTGCATCTCCCTCAGAAATAGCAGCTTGGCAATTAGAGGTAAACAAAAGCTGAAGCTGTGAAAAGTGACTCCCCTGCCTCCTGGCCCAATCCCCACTCCCCTCCCCTCCAACACTAAGCCAAACAACACAACATGTTGTTTTCACCATTTTTATCAGCCATCAGCATCAATGGAATGGATAGATTGAGTGTAGGAAATCTCATGGCAATTTTTTTTTACCTCCCCAATATCAAAATCACTCCAAGGCACTTAATAAATGTATGTGGTTTTGTGTGCATTATTTATTTATTTTTATTTATTTAGCAAAGTATTGCTTGATCTGAAATACGCTGTCTATGTTCCCGTAGCCGATGCTGTGACAAGAAAAGCTGTGGAAACAGGAACGAGACTCCATCAGACCCTGTGATCATTGACAGGTAGGCCATGTGCAGCTTCTTCTCTGTGTGTGAACGGGGGAGCGAGTAAGTGAATGAGTGAGTGTCTGAGTGACTAAATGGATGAGTGACTGAGTGGATGAGCAGGCGCATGGATGAGCTCGTGAACAAATGAGTTCCCTCCCGGTGTGCCAGACGGCCCAGTTGGGCTGACTTGCATCTTACAGCCCACAGTGTGGGAACTGTGGGTGATTCTGTGTGAGCGGCTGAGGGGCGTCTTTCCCAGGTACCTGTGCACCGAGGGGCGGTCACCACCTGGATAGGGTTTGTTCAATCACAGGTGGTTCAATCACCAGAGGATCATGCTGGGAATACACCTAATTAGCTTAGGCAACTTCACATTTATTTGGCTGGCTTCCCTTCTTTGTTTACGACAGTGATGCTTACACTGTCAATAGTTGTTTTTCATTGACTGTTTCCTTCTCTCAAGTTAACTGTGAGCTAGATGCCGTTAAAGTTTCGTTTTAGAGGGGATAAACATTTTATGTCTGCTGTTTTGTTCTGCACCTTCAGGGAAGTTACATCTGCCACATTTATATCACCTTCTAAAGAGGGAGAATAAATGGTCTGCTTTCAGGCATTGACATCTCTCTCACACTGTGAAACTATATTGCATGTCCTGGTCAGCGTGAATATGTTTAGGTAGTTTAGTGTGTGTGTGGGTGTGTGTGTGGGGTGGATATAGGGGTGAGGTAGGGGGTGTAGTTTGTGCGTCGATCTCAATGTAACTCTCACCACGTAGTAGGGAGAGACAGCAATGCTAATGTTTGACTAGCCGGAATCACTGTTTGCTTAGTGGAGAATGCCTGGTATCTGACAGAGGGGACAACTCTCTTATTAGTAATCAAATAGGGCTGAGCAGTTGTTGCTGCCACTCCACTCCAGCGGCTTCTCATGCATCAGGAAGTAGGAGCTGGCTGCCCTGGGAGCCTGGATGGATTACCAGAGCTACTGCTGTCTGAACTCAAACTCACACAGACACACGCAGATACGCACACACACACGCAGACGACACAAACGCGACACCCACACATCCTCACGCGCACGCATGCTGCTTGTATGTTGTTTATGCTTTCATGCTTGACTGTGACTGTCATGCAAGAAAAGTACTGAGGTGTTAAGGACTATGTCAGGATGGAGCTGTTTTTTTTTGTTGCGGTATCTTGTACCAAGCCGACTGCTTAATTCATTAGTCAAGTGTGTTTGTTAGCAAAGGGACGACAGTGCGAACATTAACATATAACTTGAGACGTCTGCTTTGCTTAATTTCCGCTGCTTTCATGTTTGCTTTGTGTCTCTCTGCTGCCTTTTACTGTTTAGAGTTTCGCACACCATTGTTCTTCAATCTGCGGGACAAAACATGTAACATAAGTACAATAAGCAAAATGAATGCATAGAGAATTAAAGTCAAGAAAGAGGGGTGGGAAAAAAAAAAGAACAGGGAAAAAAGAAGCGGATGGATATTGTAAGCTCAACTGGCTCAGGGAGGGCTCGGATTTTCATTGTGACGAGTCTGAATAGGAGTAGAGTATCCCTTTCCTTGCACAATGAGCGGCTCTGTTGAAACACAAAAGCATATGTTCCTCATTAGACCCTCCCATTGTCTCCATGTCGTAACTATGAGCCCGTCAGCTCACCCTAACAGACCCACACAGGTTCCCAGTGACTGAAGGAGGCTCGCAGAGAGGGGTGCTTGTGAAAGGTTGCAGGGTTTAGCGAGAGTTACGGACGCGGCCAGAGCACACTGTAGTAGGCTTGCTACGCAAGACTATTTACTGCAATTACTTGACTGCTCCCGCTGTGCGTATGGGTAAGCTTTTTAGCTAAAGCTTCCATGTTTTACAGCCATTTCTGTTACATCTGTCATTTTCTCATGCACATCATTACAGGCACCTGTGCTGCGGTCGCTGCTGGCAGAAACTGATTATTTCCAATTGAGTAGAACATAGTTGAGTGACATAAACCTAGAGGAGAGGTTTGATTGTTGAATCAGGCATGTCTCATCTGTCTACAATTACAGTATGAAAACCAGCTAGCACTGCCACATTTCCGAGAGAAACAGTAGCATGGCCGAACCTTAAGAAACAGATTTGGAGTGAATCATTGATGGCGTTCATGCGCTGTAACATTTTCCCAGATGGTAAGAGGGGAAAGCGCACACAGCTAGCTGGCATCTAGCAAGACATTAACTGGCGTTCCCATGGATCTGGCATATCCAACGGAGTTTGGGAAACTTATCATTCCAAATGTGTCCTATTTTCCTGCGGTCAAGCCAGACATCTGTTTACCCTATTTTCTCTCAGCGTTTTGATACCGATTTTCACTCTTCATTTTTGAAGAGGAAGGATTCTCTTAAAAAAAAAAAAAAGAAAGTTGGTTAGATATAGGCCCAACAGCTGTCACAAAGTTTCAGCACTGCTTGGTCTTTAAATATTTCAGCACTTACATTTGATGCCGTTGCATTATTCATACTCCTTTTTGGATGAAGAAAGGCCCTATTTTTGTTGCATTTGGGTGTTTTTTTTATGTGTAGTGACTCAAATTTCAATGTATCGTTTGGGAACGTCAGTACATAATTTGCTCTACAAAAAAATAGTCTATTGTCTTTCAAGAGCGTACGTGTACTTTTTCAAGAAAATAAAAATGTTCAAATTCAGTCGGTGCTTACATTAAATAAAAGAAACAGTATATTTATCTTGTGACTAATTGTAGCACTTTTGCTATGGCCGCATCTCTATGCAGTTCGGTATAATCATCTCTCCCCTTTATAAATCCAGCGGTGCTACAGATGTCACATTTATAAGTTAATGGTGCCTTAAAGTAGGTGGGGGTGTAGGTTTATTCAGTCGGTAATTTGAGTCTTTAGAATTATAGTGATGAGGTACCCAATATCTGATTAGATGGTTTTCCCATTTACAGTGCATGTGTTTAGCCAAACATAACTCAATTTGCGATGACTCTCCTGGTCTGGTATCTGTCTTCACTCTCTTGCATATTGACTTTGTCTTCTCTTGTGTGAAAGATTAGATACATTGTTCAGGCTTACACATGGATTTTGTAATAAGACGGCACATGTTGTTGAAAGAGGAGAGAAAATGAGTCATTCTGTGTGTCAGAGTTCAAAGGTCACATTTTTACTCTGAGAAGCCGGAGCAATTTATGCAAAAAGTAAAATCACCGAGACAGAGCGAGAGAGAATGTGTTATCAATCTGTATTCTACCCATATGTGAATTTTGAATTTAATGTATGTTCATTCAGTTTAACATCTTGTGGCAATTTACGCTGCCATTCACAAACGGGTTCTGGACCAGATCTAAACATGTCAGCTCCATTTATTCCAGCGGCCACGGCACTCCCTTTCACTTCCTGTCACAAAGGTCAAGGAGCACTGACCTTTGGAGTGCAGCCCAGCCACTGAATTATTCATGACATTGACTTGTTTTTTCCCTTATTTTTCCCCTTGTCTCTGTTTTTTGGTCAGCACACATGGTTGTGCTGTGGGAGGCTTTTATTCATTTAGCTCATTTATAAAGGCCTCACCGCACCTGTTCGTGTGTTAATGCGATTAAATTTTGGCCTAATGTAAATTTTGCTTAGCTTTCCGTTATGTCCCTCATTAGTGAGCCTGTATTTTCTAAATGACTTTGCGTTATCGTTCATTTGTGGAACACCTACGAGGTCATTTCCCAGAGTGCACTTGACTTGTTGTCAAGTTGTTTACCAGAAAACAAAAGACCGCAGCCTTAGAACGTCTCACATGCGGCTCCCCCGTCCTTCTAAGAAATAAATCGCAAAATTTGTGTGCTCCCATCTGGTTTTTGCAAAACCGTGATTACCTCCAAAAGCTGAACAAATGCCAGTATTTATAAGGTCAGCCCTTTATGTGGAAATGTGATGTAAATGAGAATCAGCGAAAGGGGACATTAAACAAAATTAAATTCATTGTCTCCTTTAATGTCATTTACATTTTTGGCTAAGCCCTGGACTGTCAAAGAGGATTTCTAAAACCATTTTAATTGCACATCAGCATTGGAAAAGAGGGTGTGTTTTCACTGAGCGGCTGTCTTGATAACCTGCAAAGGGAAGTCTGTTTATGAAGTACCTAAATGCCGTGTTTTCACTGCATCTGTAGATGAGCAATTAAAATGGCACTCGGTAGGTAGTGTTAATCTAGAATTGTGCTGCCACTATCCATAATGAAAATGATGCAGTGGACAGGGTCACTGTTGTTGTGATAGAGAGTTGATTGCTGCAGGTGTTCCTTACGGATTTTTTACATTATACCATTGAGCTGTGGGACATGCGCTGCAATGTTTTTTTAGGCTTCCCGGTGAGTCATTTAAAGCTGTTAACGTGTGTAGGAAATGCTTTCTTCCTATATGTTTACACACGCATGCAAACCCCTGCGCACACCTTTTTATTCGTGGCTAAACAATATATCCATCTCAGCGTTTTCTTCGTGGCTGCGTTTTGTGCAATTCATGTGACAGTTGTGAGTTTTTGACGCCCATTGAGAAATTGGAGAATAAACTGGCCAACCTTGCCTAAATTGACGTGATGTTTGAGTGAAGCCTGTCTGCTCCCGAGCCAGAGTAGGAAGAGCAGGAAGTGTTGAGAGCGAAAGCTGTACTTGGCAGCGCGCCTTTGGCTTGCACTTGCCGAAAAATGAAACCCAGACCCTCTCTGCAGCCCCAGAGCCAGAACCTTCTTCCCAGTGCTCCAACATCCAGGATTGGGTAATACTGTTCACTAAGCAAAACATTACCTCAAATTATTCTCGCCCTGTTTTCTATTCCCTCCTCCCTCATGTCGGTTTTATCGCAGTTTGTAAATGTCAAGACACGTACAAAGACGCACAGTATAAATGATATTTTCCAAATTATGCTCACATGTTTGGGTTCACATGAGTGGCGGCTGAACGTAACGTGGTGCCTTGCGTTCCCGAGGGAGACCCACCTCACTAGGGTAGGATTCCCCAGTGGCATCAGCTAATGGCAAGACTTGACAACAGCAGAGAAGCCGGGGGTGTTGTGTTTTACTAGCGCTGAGCAGGGGTGATGACTTTAACATGTGTGCAGAGAAAGACTGAGATGTTTGTGTGGTGTGCGTGCGTGCGTGGGTTTTGTGTGTGTGTGTCCCTGTGCGTGCACACCCTTGCGTGCATTTTTGTGTGTGTGTGTGTTTGCACACTTGTGTGTGTGTGTGTGCCGTGCTAAAGAGAGAGGTGTGCAGTACGAAAGAGTGGCGCGGGCCAACAGAGCGACGGATTCGGCTCCAGCTTGACGGCAGTGAAAGACGAAACATGGTTCCACATGTGTTGAGAAAGAGCAGTCCATCTGTCCATGGAGACAACCCCTCCCCCCTTCACCACCCCCTTCTCTTTCCCTCTTTCCTTCTCCTCTTCTCCTTCTCTTGCTCTCCTCTCCCCCCACTCTTTACTCCCCTGGTTCACTGCTGACAGAAACAAGGCCAGAGCTGGGGTGATGGGATGAATGCAGGGCCAAGAGCAACACTGGATGTTGTATTCACACACACACACACACACACACACACACACACACACACACACACACACACACACGCACACACGCACACACGCACGCATGCACGCACGCACGCACACACACGCACGCGCACGCACACACACACACACACGCACACAGACGCACACTGAAGAGAAATAAGAAAAGGTTATCAAAGATTCTTTTGGTGTATATGTTGTTAAAGTTTATTATCTTCAGTTGCATCCACTGACTTAGCTTAGCGCTGCGTTAATGTGATTCAAATCCGGCCGTGGAATTGATTTATTTTGATATTAAGAAAGAAAACAATCTATTAAGATTTATTTACTTCTCCCTGACACACTGCTGCAAGAAGCCACCATGGTGAAAATCCTACATTATTGAAATTAAATCTGAAGTGAATAAAACATGCCACTCTTTCTCAAATATTTAGCAGCGCTCCTTTATAATTAAACTTTGTAGCTGTTTTGAAGATGTTGTTTGGTTTCTTAAAGCATTAATGACGCAAGAGCTTTGTCAAACAGCTCCTGATTCTCTGAATCACATTTAGGTCACTCAGACCAGTGTTTTTTTTGGCCATTTTTTTCTTTTGAAAAAGGGTCTCTTTTCTTTCTTTTGGCATGTTCTCACTCCCATTCAATCCTTATTAGGTTTCCCCTAATTGTCAAACAAACTGTTGGGTCAACCTCAGTCGTATCTGGCCGTAAAACAGCACATTAGGCCCTGGTGAGGGATATATGTGGTATTTCATCGGAGACGGAGTAATGCTGGGGTTTTATGGTTAAGTACCAGTTCACGCCCACGCCATTTGTTTCGCATTAGAGTGGAGGTTTTGTAAATCAGATCAATATGTTCGCTGAGATGTGATTCCTTGTCGGGATCTCCCGAGTCGTTCTTTCCTCAAGTATTTTTCTTAGGGGACTGGTTGTCGATGCACACTCCTCCGCTCCCCCCCCCCCCCCCCCCCCATCCACCCCCTTTTCCCTACCTCTGTCAGTCCCTCCCTCCATCTCCACCTCCATCTATTTCCATTTTCTGAATGTAGCAATTTGTAGTGTGACACAGGCAAGATTAGGATGGGAAGCAGTCTGAAGATTTCATCGGACATGGTCCTGCTCCCGCTGGTGTGAGGTCACAGGACAAAGATGGGATAGGGTCATCAGTTACCTCGGGGAAACGAGCTGGTCTGCTGGCTGCTCCGTTGGCCCCAGGGGTGCCTGGGATGTATCGGAGGAGAAGCCCCAGAGAAAGAGCCCTGAACCAGCGTCATTTATTAAAAGTGACAAGTTATTTCTAACTATAGCTCTGTTTTTATTGTTTTACAATGCTGTCATTTGGAACAGTGCCCCTCTCTTCAGGAATCACAAACAAGTGATAAATGAATGGGGCGACCTGCTTTTTAAACATACACATGCTCGATGCACTTTGGCCACACGTGTGTGCTGTTAAATTATATTATATGTTTTGTTGCGCTGCTTAAATTAAACAAATGTGCAGGTTTAATAAAGATCAACCGTATGATAAGTGTAATGAAAATATTTCACAATTCACCAGTTTTCTCCGGGACATTTGTTCAGTAAATGAATAACAGCTTACAGTATGAATCTCAAGCTGACCCCGCATAATCAGTACCAGAAGTTCCACAGAACATGACCACGCTGTGGTGTGTTTGTGTGTGTGTGTGTGTGCATAGAGAGTAGGGCTTCAGCGTCTATTTTAGTGGTTGGACCTTTTATTCGGGAGTTTCTTTAATAAAAAAAGACAACATTCATGCTATTAGTGGAGTATTTATTCAATGTTTGACCGGTGCTCTTCATTTGGGGTCACTGAGGTACTCTGCTCCCCCCTTTTTTTTTTTTTTTACTGCCTGCCCCAACTGCGTTAATGATATATGACAGAAATTTCCTTGAGCTGGTTCAGTGGCAAGAAAGGTCCTGGCTAGTCTATATCAATCCATCTGACTTATGTTCCCATGTCTTGAATTACCGCTTGATGGAAACCTGCTGCGGGCTTCTCTTGCCAATTGAAATCAGATCTCCTCCACAGCCTGGTGTGATATTGATCCATATTCAACACCCAGGCAGCCGATCGATCAGTATTGATTTACAATAAAAAACACTCCTCTGCTTGTTCAGCACTGCGTTCGATACTTAAAGGCAAAGGGGGAAAAAATATTTAAAAAGAAGAAAAACAGGATTGTGCTTTTCATCATTCAGTGACCAGCTGGAATAAATCATAAAAATGCGAGGAGATGTTTCAATTTCATTAGAGGAGTTTGAGTTTAAGTGACCAAACCTTGACCACACTGGCTACCAGCGACCATGTCTGCAGTGAACAATGATCCTCTCTGCCATGTGAGACTAACCAATAAAAATGGTTTAACGGGATGACACTTCTATAAGGACTCATTTATTGAAGGAGGTGTGTCTGTTTCTGAATTAGTGGCACATCTGCACTGCAACGGGGAGTGCTAAAACTGTCATATCAAATCTATCTGAAAATTGAAACGGAATGCTAAAAGTGGTGGATCAAGCCCGAGCACTTTAGCTTGATTTTGGCGTGTTAACAGGATGACATGATTTCCTGTAGTTTTGATATTAATTTGTCTCATTCTCTATCCCACCAGCAAACGCACGCACGCACGCACGCACGCACACACACACACACACACACACACACACACACACACACACACACACACACACATGCCGGGTCTCTGCCTCCCACGCGGCCATCATTAGGGCCCGGTACAAACTGGAAAAGACTAAGGCGACCCACTCAGCTCCAGTCCAGATCCACTTTTCTCCCTGTCACATCTTAGTCCTAATCTCTCGGACTTCCTCTCCTCTGCCAAATAACCGTTCCCATCCAGCAGGTCCCAGCATTGGCCCGGGCTGCCAACATCTGAAAGTTATTATCCCCAATCTCTGACATCCAGGAGTTTACAGTTATATAATGATGGGGAAAACCACATGTCCCCAGAGGCAGAGAACATTTTTGAGATGCCTCCCCATCTGTTTTGAGGGAGCTGCCCATTTTGGGCCACACTCAGAATGGCAGGCAGATTTTTTTGGGGAATTTTTATTTTCTACCACTGGAACAGGCCAGTCTGGGAATCATTATATGGGGTGATAAAGCAAATCCAATTGGGTCAGGTTCCCCTCCACACAGTGCTGGTGGCACCAGCTCTCCCTGCCTCACTGCTCGTCCCTGACTGTGTAAGTGGTGGTTGTTTGTTTGTCCTAGAGAGGCTGGGCTGGGGGACTAATGCAAGCCCGGGGGCCAGCCAGGTCGGAGGCAACGGTAAACCCGAGCCGCCTGGTGTAGCAGTGCTCCCTCGCTGCTGGCTCGGCCTTGTTTGGACTGCAGCTCCGGTTTGCTTTCTTAGAGGGAAGCTGAGCCTCCGTAATCATTGAGCCTTTCGCTCGGGTGGGGAGCACAGCCGAGACCAGAGGGAGTGATGACATAGGTCCGCAGAGGCCTGGCCCGGTCCACCCCTGCTGCTCTTAGCATATTTATTTTCTCTTCCCATTGTGTGGTTTAAGTCACACCATATTATGTTCGGACCTTATGCACGTGCATAGGTACTCGGATGCGAAGAAGTGTATGGCGTAGAGCTGCAGGCTTTGTTTTTACTAATAACGCCGGGGATTAGTGACTCGCTGACCTCAGTGTAATCTTTATTAGTCTGTTAACCATATACTCTAGTTATGGAGCAGCCCTGACTGGTGTGAGAGCAGTGACACAGACATGCAGTTCAGGACAACACAAATGGGAAACTAACCAAATGACATGCTATTATTAAATCAGTATGTAGCAGATTATGTTATGTGTAGATGAATCTATGTTTCCGCTAAAGTGTTCCAAAATCTTACAGATTTAGATAATTTAAAAACCCCATCCAGCCCCCTGGGCACTCCTCAAAAATGTTTTATTCAACATCACCACTCTGTTCTGTTTTGTTACGTTATTGAAATGGGTTGTCGATTCGAATAGAGTCAACCTGGTGGGCCAATCTCATTGTAGCCAGTGGAGAGTGAAAGCCATCTCTGCAGCATAACCTCACCAGAACACACACATAGATTGGAAGAGGGGGGCAGTGAGAGCGAGAGTGGCTTCTCCAGATGGAGATCCCAGATATGGGGGAAAATGTCCGGGCCATTTTCCAGGGTTTCCATAATAGGAATCTACCCCTTGCTTGCTTATTAAGTTGTGCACACAAGGAGGAGTGAGGAGAGAGATGGAGAGGAGAGGAGATAAGGGCAGGCGAGGCGAGAGATGGACAACCTGCACGCCGTCACCTCTCTGTTATAAGTGTCAAACAGACCCTGTCGGAGAAATCACAGGTCATGTGGATAGATGATTGTCAAAGCACCACATTGATATAAGGGCTTTCTTTTTCCGCTTTGAGCCGCGGAGGCGCATGATAAGATTTGTTTTTGTTTTCTGTTGGAGAGGGAGAAAGTATGACGTTCAGGTCAGCGAGGTCGACTCGCGGGGTCACAGGATCACAGCCCTTTTTGGTACCTGAGTAACCTCACATGGCTAAGCCATTTCTCAGGCTCCCTCAAATGATGGTGGGGTGTGGAGGGGAGGGGGTAGGTTGAAGGGGTGGGCAGGAGAGTGATCTATCAGCGGCAGCAGCAGACATGCAGACAGAATGGCAGCTACTGCAGCTAAACAGAGTGAGACAGATAGGCAGAAGTCTCTCATACGTAACACCAGGAGCTTTAAGACGACAGCGCTGAGTGTTATGGATGCTTGACATTGACCTCTCATACAGACATGGAGTATTTATCAAGGTTGTAGGACAATAGTGTATTTGTTTGTAAATTATTTAGTTCATTGGGTGAGATGACACTTTCCTCACATAACACTTGCCACTTTCGCGAGATAAGAACAATCTGTTTCTATTCTGCCTCTTGTGCGTCTTGTTAGATGCTTCCTACAAGACTTAGAATTTAGGTGATCATATTTTGAAGACTGTCAGTTCTATCAATTCAAATCTGCTTTAAAAGAAGAGGAAAAAAAAGCTCTGAAGCTTACATTTCTCTCGAAGAGAAATATTTGTGTACAGATAGGCCTGTCATTCTGCGAAACAACATTCATGATTCTTTTATTGGTGCTCAGCCATCACCTCCTCTCTTCCTCTGTGGAAAAGAGGGCTAGTCTACAAAGTGGCTTTTTGCCGTTTGAGAGAAGTAAACTTCATCAGGTCGACGGCGAGGTGTGCTTCACATGTCACTCATTCGAGCTCCCTCCTAATGAAATGCTGCATACAGATTTCTGCCTGCGGGCTCAGGGGGATAAGACCGTGGTAACAGAATGAAACAAACCCCTTCCCATTCCCTTCACTCACACACACAAGCACACACACAAACATACACAGACAAACACACATTCATGCACACACACACACACACACACACACACACACACACACACACACACACACACACACACACACACACTTGCTGGAGAGCATCCATGTGAGGAGATCCAAATCTGCAATTTATTCAAATATTGATATTTCTACTTGTCAGGAGAAAGGTGCCTTGAAATTTCCTCTGAGTACTCCTGTCAAAAAAATAGCAGGAAATATGTCAGATAATTCATAAATGGAGTTCAGCGCTGCAAAGTCAGTTGGGAACAGCAAAATATATATATGCTTGTCAATGAAGAATAGGAGCAATATTACAGAGCCTGCTGCTCATTCTTCCATCATGTCAAGCAAACAGCTTTTGCAGGCCCATAAGTGTATGTTTCAGTCTGTGTGTATTTGTGTATATGCACGTATATTTGTATATGTCCCTGTGTATGTACATGTGTATGTATATTTATGCATGTGAATGTGTGTGTGCTTTGGCTATGTTGTGACTCCTACTTAGATGTGTTTGTTATCTTTTTCCATCGAGACACCCCATTTCCCATCTCGAAGCAGCCAATGGGAACGTGTCCTTTTTTTTTTTTGCAGAGGTCCGTAACCGGACGCTGGCCTCCATGTGGTTTGAATTAGGGCCCCCGAAACTGTGAAGGACGCCTTGAATGACGTGAGGCACTTGCAGACCAAATTCCATTCTGCTGAATGGTGGAGAAAAGAGCTCTCCGGAATCCTTCGAGATTTTTTGGCTCGGGCCCGCCAGCGATTAAAACAGGGCGGAAACCAATAACTCAATGAATCATGGGGCAACGTCCCATGAAATCTCTCACTGCTCTGTCACACCCTCATGCAAACCCAAATCAACTCGAGCTCTGCTGATTAGTGTTCCAAAGTGGAAAAAAAAGAAGAAATCGGACAAAAGTCGTGTTCTTTGCTCCTGTAATTGAACAGAACTTTCAACACTTTGAGCAGAAAAGGCGCTCTCTCCCCCTGCCTCCTCCCCGTGTTAGTTACCTCCATTTTGACAAAGTGTGGGCTTCCTGATGATGCATCGCTTGACCATGTTGTGCCAAGGCAAGACAGAATGGGACTCCACATATCTCACGCGGTCATGTGATGCCATAGTTCATAGCAGTTGATGAGATGCAGTTTGGCACAGCTTGGGACCCATCTGGGAGATGCAGATACGCAGACAGGAGAAGTATTTTACAGCAATGCATCTGCGCGCTTGAAGAGCTATTTAGCATATGCTGCTATACGAGAGAATTTGCTTGGCTGTTGCCAGCTGCAGATTAGTCTTCATTTCTCCAAAATCCGACAGAACAGCTGATCCATAGTCATAGACGGCTAGCATTGACCAATAATGTTTTACGTTAATGCAGCATGTTATTTCATATTTTACTTAATTACCTCTGCGTTACGTTGAATTATTCTGCTAAAATAACACAGGAAAAACCAAGTCTATTTCCAGTTTTTCTTGTATCAACAATAACAATGTCAAGCAGTGCAGTAATGCTGCTGCCGGCACTGGCTGGTTTGTTTCTGTTAGCTCTAGCAGAAGTCAAAGCCCTTGCTGCTGCTCTAACTCAAGTGGCTGATATGTTAGGCCATCTAGGGCATGGCAGGCGGTTGACAGTCCATGCAGCCTGTCTACCCACAGGACATCTCCACATAGTGTGTCCACAGTGGGGCCAGCGCTGTCATCTGGGCCCACTATGGACCACTGCTCTGCTGACAGTGAGAGGGTAAACGTTTACCACCTCAATCCCCCATTAACTCGGTGAAGGCGTTTCGATCCTCTGTGAAAATAATGATATTGATTGGAGCTTGGCTCTACAAACGAAATGGTTGCAACTAAAAGAGGGATGGGCCCTTGCATTAGAATATGGGATTTTCGAGGATAAAAGAGTGTTTGGATCTTGTTATATTTTTCCTCTCCTCCATCTCCCCCTAGCTTTCCCCCACCTCCTTGTCTCCTCTCTTTCTGCATTTTTTTGGGTGCGCATGTAGTGTGAGAGCCCGCGTGTCTCCTAAGATTACCCTTCGCTATCCCCGCAATCAAACAACAAATGACAACATCATTGCTCAGGCCTTTCAAAATACGACACAAAAAAAGTGTGTTGTAGCTACATTAACTTGCAACAACCCCCTAATAGACCCTTGTGGGTTTTGTATCGCTCCCCCTCTCTCTCCTCTCTTCTCTCTGCTAGGCTGTCACATATCCACCCCCCTCACAGTGCGAGCCTCCGAGCCTCGGTGGAGATCAGGAGCTCCCTGTCGGAGGTGCTTTGTCACGTAGCCCAGGGAGCGTGGAACTCACCCAGAGCTGTTGAACAAACACAAGCACAGGGGCTGTCAATAGCAGCTCCGCAAACTAATTGCCTGTCAAATGAACCACCCTCGTTAAGCTGCCCTCACACACTCACACACTCACACACTCACACACTCGTGCATGCACTGTGACATCCATACGCTCGCACACACACCCACACACACCGTGCCGATTTGATTCAAAGAGTAGTGATACCTTGTTAGAAGAAAAGACACACGAGTGGCACTTCTCTGTTTGCTGCCTTGTTTCTGCAATCGTTACCGGCGTGTGTGGTGCAGTCACCGTGAGATTGCCATTTTGTTATTATTAAGGGGAACATAGCATGGTATAGCTGATATAAGCCAAACGCATCCCACGCACCCATACAGTTTATCAGCTGGCGTAATATTTCAGTTTTTAAAACCACTCATTAGATGGTAGCAGAGCTCCATACGCCAAATGTTATTGTTTTTGTGTTTGTTTTGCTTTTTTTTTTTTTTTTTTTCCTGTAGTCATTAGGCGGTAGCAGTGGAGTGCCCAGCGCCTTGTCTGGGTGCCTGTAACAGTGCTGTCGGATTGACACAGCTGGGGAGAGCAGCTTGAGGCTGCACGCTCAGGAATACACAGGGGTGTTCAAAGCCCCTCTCTGAATCCTGATCAGAGCGCTGCCCCGGCCAACTGATGGCCTATTAAATATACATGCGCAGAGGTCAGAGCTGGAGGTCCCGGCTTCCTCCCAGCCATGTGCACTTAAGCGGAAGGGCTGGGCAACAATAAAACCTCCTCTCGCTCCAGCGAGCTCTCCCCTGACACCCTCACCTCCAGTGTGTACGTCAAGTACAGTGCTCACCTAGTGCTATATTACAACTGCCTTTGTGAAAAGGCCAAATGATGCATTTTTTAAATGGTTATTATATATTTATATTCAATAACACCAAGGACCACTCTTGCGTCTGTCTGTCTCCAGTTTTCTTTTCTGTTGTCACTGATAAATAGCCTTGCTCGATACAAGCACACACAGGTCCACATGCCTCGTCTTTGTAGTTCACCAGAGATTGAGACAAGAAGGTAGAGGGAAGAGCCCCATAATGGCCAGTCATGATTAACATATTCAGAGTGACACTCTCTCTGTGTTCGTTCGTTAAGCCCGGTCTGTCTGACTAATGAAGTGGAGCGGCAGTTTATCAATTAACCCAGCACTGAGCCATTTGTGCTGGGGATAACACTCGCGCCGGGCGTCACGGTGATCCAGTTTGGTGCCCTTTAACCTCCGCGAGTGTCCAACAAGGAAGGACTGTGTGACAATGACAGCAAGACACACAAGTCCACAACTGGAGATCCGCTAAACAGGATTTGTGCCTGCTGTTCGCTGGCGAAATGCAGAGGAAAGGGTGTGGATTGATTGGGTAATAGGATCACGAAAAAAGATCTCCACAAACTAACATTGGGGGTTTTCAGCATTCTCAGACTTCGCATAGATCATAGCAAACAACTTAGTGCTGTCTCTATTAAAACAAGCCCTCCCTTGCCATTATCTTTCCCCCCACTGCTCCTTCCTCCATTTCACATTGTTTGTGTTCATTAAGACATGGGCGACCTGCCTTATCCACACATCAGACCTAGCTCTCAAGAGTAATTGCGATGGTCTCGCAGAGGATAATGTGGTTTAAACTCAGTATAGCCTGTCTATTAGGAGAGACATGATGGCAACCACAAATAATAAAGAACTATTTATTCCTCTCTCTGTGACGCTAACTAGGTAACATATCAAGCCGGCACCGCTAAGGGTCTCTCTTACTGTCAGATATGGCACCCTTCATCCATTCCCAATGGCCCTTGCCTCGACATCTCTGCTCTTCATTTTCTACATGAGCTTGGTCATAAATGCACACACACCTCATATATATTTGATAGTTAATATTTATCCTCGCTAGGGAAGTGCACTTTACATGTGGTAACATACGATTACCTGCAATTCTTATAGCAAAGAAACAAAATCGATATGGATATATAATTCATGACGGAGGGGCTATCAGTTTTTATGGCTCTCTATCCAGGCTCATTAAAGTTTTATCGTAATTGACTGCAAGCAAGAGTTTTTAAGGCATGTTTCTCCCTCACTTTCTACCTTTAATAATTAAGTAAAGTTTAATTGGTTGTATTTTGAAGCACCTAGTGGATGATAGGAGTCTCCCAAATTCAGAACCATAAATTATAGAGCGATATGTTATGCATTAACCTGTCAGTTTGTTCATTTGTTAAGGCAGAAAAGTACGGACCCAACCCCCCCCCCAAATCACATCCAGAAATCAAATAACTGGCTAGGCCCTTCAAAAAATTCCTTTTTATGCCTTTCATTGCTGTGTTAATGTATGACATGACGCTGTCACTCAGAATGCTCCCATCAACCGCCAGCCCCGAATCGACTCCGCTGATTGGTGGTCAACTTGTTCTCTTGAAGGGAGATTGACAGACGGAAAATTGCACTCTCAGATTTCACCCTTCATTCGTTGCAGTTGTTCTTCCACTCGTCAACTCTCCGCCATGCCTGAGACAGACAGAGGCTTTATCCATTAGCTGTTGGCTTGGCGGGTGGGTGGGCAGATTGAGGCGGGATGGAGGAGGAGATGGGGGTAGGAAGACAATCCTACATTTGAGCACTCTGAGGGAAAATCAATCATGTCATCATAAGTGAGAAGTATGGATGAATTTCATCAGCTGGTTCCTGTCCTGTTCACGCCGCTGGCTTTCTGACTGGCCTGTCCTTCTGATTGGCATCCTCAATGACCCTTAAATCCGAAAAGGGAGAAGATTTTGAAAACACTTTAATAAGAGAAATCGGACTGTAGTTTCAGGGTCACAATTTCCCACTTTTCCTGCTGCTGCACTGTGGGAAACCTCAAGTGGTTTCTCTTGACAAAGTGGTAATAGATTTACCATATGATTTTGTGCCAAACCAGCATTAGGCAGTTTTGTAAGAAAATGTTTCTCAACTATTTTTCCATCCACAGCAGATATGATGAAGTGTTATAAAGGGCAGCAGCACTCTGCCACTGAAAATTTATTTTTATAATTTTCCCCATCATCTCACAAGGTCACCGATGAGCACTAAAAGCATCAGAGGTATAGGGTGTGAAGCAATCAAAAATGGATGAAAGTGAAGACATGGAAATCACAGATGAGAAATTGACAGCCGTTTACAGCCTTGTTGTTGATGTGAGTGACAGAGCGAGGGAGAAAGTGAGAGGGAACGAGTGAGGAGAGGGAAAAAGGCAGAGTTAAAGTGGTGATAAATTTAATGGAAAAATCAAATACAAAACAAATTCATTCCTCTAAACTTGATGCTTCAGTCGTTCTTTTCTTGGCCTGTGCTAAGCCTTAGAATAAACTGTCACTCCTTATCGATCGCATCTGAATTGTTACCGAGATTTCTGAAAAGTAGTCTTGACACACACCCCGCGAATAGTAATCTTGGGAGATGAGAACATCCAGACTGAACAGCTAACACCCCTGACTTAAAATAAAAGAGGCTTTTCTTTTCTCCCCTGTTTAAATCCAAGCTAATACACTTTGGTGAATTACAAATTCTGTGATAAATATGTTGCGCTGAAAGATGTGCCCTCGTTGGATTTTGCTGTCTTTGCTGGTGACTGTGAATGAATGAGTGGCGGGGCGGAGGGGGGCTCAGCATTTTGTCATGGGGAATGTTTATAAACAGCAACTGAGCATGAAATGTTTGTACACGATTTGTTTTGCCATTCGTGATGGAGATGACATGATCAAAAAAATCAATTCACTTCACGTCTGATTTCCAGCAAGCGGTTAAATGACTGCTGTCGACAGCACCCACTGAAATTCATGTATCATGGTATGGTTCATTATATTCCGATGGTGTATTAATTATGGCTATAGATAGAGAGCTCGGCTGTGAGCTGTAGCCTAGCTGCTGTGTGCCAGGGGGAGCTAGCCTGAGGAGGAAAGCTCTGCTTGTATCCACTCATCCCTCAGCTGACAGGCTTGCTCCAGGAGAAAAGGATTTCTCCGGATTGAGTGCCATTTTCTCTTCTTTAACAAGGAAATTAGTGTGTAAAGGAGATCTGTCAGGATAAAGTGCAGCTTGACTGCTGCTGCCCTCCCCTCCTCTCTGTCTTTCTTTCCCGCCCTTCCCTCCTTTCCTCATCCTGTAACTCGCTCTCCACCTCTCTCTTGCTTTTCTCTCCCTCTATCTGCCTCTCCCTTTCTTCCCCTTCTCCCCCACTCAATGGCTCCCTCAGGGGATCTTCCTTGAGCATTAGCAGAACACATCCAATGTCCCAGCAACATGATTTCATGATATGATTTGTACCGGGGATTTGCAATAATCCGCAAATAAAGTTGAAAGTGAATGACTCTCAATAAGAGACGCAGACAAGCAAAACCAAACCTTTTAAGATTTTCTTTATCTTTAATGGCATGAAAAATGAATTTGTTTTGCATTAGATCACAACAATTTAGCAATGGCCTGAGTATGTTGTTTTGTCTTTGGCTTTTATGATCATGATTAATTCCTGCACAGGAACCTCGGTGATATACATAATGTATCATTCGCTCATTTAAATGTTCAGTCCCTCTGCAGTTGCAGAGAGCTTGGTAGCTCATTACACATTACCCATGTGTGTCTGGGAGTTGGAGTGTGCCAGCCACTCACTTGTAGTCAAAGATACAGTACCTGCTGCTTTAGCAGGATGTCACGGTTTGACAGTGCGATTAAACTCAGGTGTCATCTCCACCACTCCAGCTTCATTCGCCTCTTGTTAGTCCCTTTATTTGGTTCCAACATTAGTGAGAACCAACTTTTCACCTCAAGTAGATAGACAGGGATGAGACCCACTGGCACATTTTAATAAGTCTGCTTCAAAGGTGTAGGTGAGGAGGGGGAGGAAAAATCAAAACATCCTGGGTTAATTTGAAATGTACTCTGCATCTGTGATGGGAAACAGCCTCACAGGTGAGTAAGGGAGACAATTAGGGAATATCCGTAAGTGCAGGAGCTGCATACTAAAAAACGCAAATCACTATTTCCCCATCTGGCCCCTACTGTGCCGAGAACTGCAGCTGAGGTCCGATTTCACCCGTCAATCACGGCCGCTTCGCTGTGGGGTGTGTGTCCTGGTGAGAGAGCCTACCCCCAAGTCATTAGCACACACAGTCAAACTGTACTGAGAACTGCCCTGCACCGCTCTGCTCTGCACCACGGTTTAAATATCCCCAGCCTGTGACAGGATCAGTTTAGCGATCTGTAGGATTGATCTCCTCTTTAAAGTTTTGCCTGAGGCGACTCTAATTGGGAACGAGGCTGCCTCCCACTCCCCTCACTCCCTTAACTGTCAGTCTTGGCTTTGTTTACTGAGGACATGCCCAAACCTATTTACTCAATAATGAGGAGACGTGGTGGGGATGCTGCTGATCACATTGAGGCCCCCAGCGGGACTTCTGCATGCTGGGAAGGGCGGGAACATCATTTTAGACTTTTAGGCTGGTGAAAGTTAGCCTACGCCGTCGCTATAATGTAGAGTGGTGAATAATTTTTCCTCCTTGTTTTCTCACATGGCTCTCGTTCCTTGATTTGCAGAACACTTGTCTACCGTTGGGAATTTATTGTTTTTTCCCTGTCAAACCATGCAGTTAGCTAAAATAGAACGGCATTTAAAAGACAAAGCACATAAGTAGTATCATTTTACACTTGTAAAATGCCCTCCATGTGCTTCATGCCATCTAGATAGAATAAAAGCAGACTGAGAGCCCACTCCAAACATGTGAGGTATCACCAATGTCTTGCTGTGGAGTGGGCTATTCATGACTGGAGTGCCTTGGCCTATTGGGCCATTTCCCTTTTCTCTCATGGTGAATTCCTCAGATTCTCACCCTCATTTAGGTTGTTTTCATTTGCGCTGACTGACAAAGCCTTTGGTGTGGATAGCGAGGCTATGGAGTCCATTGATGCCCATTGGGATTATGAATGATGAAGTGGAGAAGCTGCTGCTATCAGAGGGACACAACACTGCTCTTAATAGAAAAGCATTTAGAAAGGCAGCAGGGAGGAGGTGGTGGTGCTGGGGGCTTTCTGACACTCGACTGATAAGAGGCAGCTCTTCAGAGGTGGTAGTGTGTACAATGAAACACGCTGATGGGGATACAATGACACACATGTTGCGTCTGACAGGCGGTGATTTAGACGTGGGATGAAAAAAAAGAAAAAAAAAAAACCTGGACCACACATCAGAGTTTCAGAATGTGATGCTCTCGATACAGAATTTTTTTTATGAAGCTGCTTGTGCATGTTTCTACTTATTGGTTTGATTTGCGGGAAAATGCGTTGTCATTACTCATATCTGGCCGTGACAGATTGAAGAGGGGCAGGGAAAGGGAGAGAGAGAGGAGTTAGTAGTGTAGTGGCACGGGAGTGAAAGAGAGATATGCAGAAAGGGAGAGCTGTCAGTTTGAGGAATGAGCCTGATAAGAGGAAGGGACTCGGCAGATGGGCAGAAGAAACCGGCAGCACACTTCTCAATTAAACATGTAAATACCAAAAGCAGGCAGCGATGGAGATGAGAAAGTTAAATAAACACAGCACCGTGCTGTGATTACAAGCTCAAAACACCGCCACCTTTGCCTTTTTTTCTAGTTCCTGCAACTACAAAGAAATCTTTAATCCAGCTAAACTTCTGCTTCAACATATTATATATATATATATATCTTTATATATATATTTTTTTTCATTATCTCCTGTGGCTAAATTGATTCATGAAGAGTCAGATTCTTTTGGAAGTTGCACACCCACCAGGAAATCTTGATACAGATCTAATTGAGCTATTCATCCATTCACGTTGTCCTTTGTTAGAATTTCACTATTGTAATATTTTTTTCTAATAATTGTTGTCCATCATTTTTACATACGTGCCCCCCCGCACATGTGCACCCTGCTGTGAACAACAGGGAGCATCTTAAATACTTCTGTAGGCAGTGTCCCTGACATTAATAACAATGAGCTTGGCATAACCACAGTACATTCTTAGGGAAGATTCACAGTTTGACATTCAGCCCAGATGCTATCGCGGAGCCTCAGTGTTTAAGACCGCGGAGAAGACAGACATCTGTCACTTGTTACCTTTGAAGTGAATGAGAGAGGGACGCAGAAAAACACAGTGGACAAAAGGCCATTCTGACCACAGACCCTCAGTGTTTACAAACGGAAAGGGAGAGTGACAGGAGAAACTCAAGATGAATGGATCACTGCTGTTGATCTCTCCTTCTCATTCCATGTGCTAAGTTATTCTGTGGCTGCTACCCCAGTGGGGGGTGGAGGGAAACAGGAAGTTGAGAGAGGCAGGCAGAACGCCTCAAGGACTCTGGAGGAGCAGAGCACTGCAGCCTGCCTGGGAAAAAAAAAAAACTCCCTTACAACTTACTGTACACTTCTCTAACCTTAGGTACCAAACATTACAAATGTGAACATAATCCACTTTTTAATGAGTAGATGATGCTATATTAAGGCAATATTTGCAACAGTGTTGATTTGCCATGTTGAAATAACAGGATCTGTTGCATTAGCTGTTATTTTTGCAGAGTGTAGTATGTATAAGAATGTGTATTTTGATATAATTATTAGAACAATGGCCATATTCATTTGTCTTCTGTCATGTCTCCTCCAGACCTGTTTCTATTTCAGGTTGCACGTCAAGTGAGAGCAGCTATATCTGGCTGGCAATTAAGCTGGTCCTGCCTCCCCTTGATGCTTGATTAGTCCGATTGATGGAGGAGGCCATATGTGGCGGTGTCAAAACTTGGCAGCCAGGCTCCATCCTCTCAAATGAGAGGCAGGCAATAAAGAGGCAGGCTGCCCAGAGTGGGTGCACGTATGCGAGGCCTGCAGCGCCATGATTCGGGCCCCCTGATATGTAGCTTTTTCTCTGGGGGTCTTCGGGGCACTGACCACTCCAGCCAAGTTCCGTTCGGGGCAGAGGTGGCCACCGGCTAGGGGTGTCGATGTACGGAGCCCTCTGGGGCACAAGCTCCAGGCAAGGCGTGGGGATTGTGTGCGTGTGTGTGCGGGGGGGTGGAGTTGTAGATGGGGGGTTGGGAGGTTTAGAAAGCTGAAAGATATGGCCCCTTTCCCAATCTCGCTCGGAGACAACAAAAAGGGAATGCTTGAGAAGGGGAAGCAGCGGGAGGAGAGCACAAAGACAAAGGCGCGGGCAAGGTCAGTCTAGCTAATGGGCCTGAGCCGTAGGCTGCCTGGGGCTAGGCACACTTCTGTTCTCTCTCACACACTGGGCCTTCAAAGACCCTTCAGTCCACCCCTCTCTTCCTCCATCTCTTCCACTCCTCTTTCACTCTTTTCCCCACTTCCACTGGTGACACTTCCTCCCTTCAAAAGGTTCTGCACAGGTGCCTTAAAAAACACAATTTTCTACAAAACACCTCCCAGGTATTCACTTTCGTCCATTTCATCAACAATTGCGACATAATGAATGGCGTTTCTCCAAAGAGAAATAATTCCACTTGGAATTTCCAAAATGACGGAGAAGATACTTTCTTACTCAAACTGACAGGACGTTGAATTCTTCAGGTTTATCTGCTGTCACCGACCGTCATTAGGTCTAAGGTGGGTTCCCTGGAAGTGCTAAGAGGAACTGTTGGAAATGAGGAGGAGGTGGAGTGTTGTTGTCAGGTTGGCTGGCTGGCGTTGCTTGGCTCCACTCGAGGGCTCCTTTAATGTGCAGCGGAGTAGAATAAGTGAGTGGCTGTGGGCACCAGCTGAGCTCACTCTCGTCTTCGCCTGGTAGCTGAGGGGTGAGCCGCTGCCACCTGACACTGGGCACACGGCTCAGGGCTCCTCTTGGCAACGTGGCACAGCACACATGTCCCCTCATTTGGATGGAGATTCAGACACAACACACAAAAGCTTTACCCCCCCGGTCCTCCTCCTCCTCCTCCTCCTCCTTCTCTCTTCCCTCCCTCACTCACTCAGTCTTTTTTTTCCTCTCCTGTTTTTTTTCTCCCTTTCCTTTAGTTTTTGACAGCATCATAATAATCTGGGTATCTTCTTGATCATGCCCCATGTTTTTTTTTTTTTCTTCCTTTCTTCCCCATCTTCTTGGAGACGAGTTTGAAATTGCCTGCGTCAGGACTTTGCTAATTAAAGTCATACTTTCAAAAATGCCATAATAACTGTTAATTAGCTTGATGCTATTTTCAGCATAATTTGCTAATTAGTGGAAAACCTGTACAGCGTTTCTCTCTAATTACAGTATGGCTCCGCACGGCGCATCTGTGCCTTGACTCCAAATGATACCATTACAAAGTCCCGTATTACGCATTCTCTCAAAACAGTTAATTGCCTCCACAGATAGTGAGATACTTCAGTCAGCTGATTTTTATGGTAATAAATGGACAGGCACAGACACAAACCTCCCTGGTTCATATTTATGAAATATGAAAAAGGAAAACAACCTCCTTATGAGATGCATGGAGTTAGTTTGGAATATAATCTGGTTGGCTCTGTGATGATTTTGTGTGCTCATGCGTTGAGTTGCCGAGACTTTTAATGAAGTTTGATTTATTCTATGTTATAACCTTGTGAGCATAAGCCATTACATAGCAATTAAAGCGGAAGATGCAGACGGTAACGACATCAACCTTATAAAACAGGTAAAGGCAGAGATCTGACGGATTGTACTTTCAGAGGTGGTTGCCATGTAAATACAAGTAGCAACATAATGTGGTCATGCCACAGCTTATTACTGAGAATCAAACTACCTTGTCGCCCCGCCAGTTATTTTCATGTAGTCTAGCAAGGGGAGAGAATTATGGACATGACCACAGGTTGACCCGAATACATGTGTATACTAGACACAAATTATGACTCATTAAGTGTGGTGAGGAGCGTGATTGGCACGACCTCTGACCTCAGCACGTCAGCTGTGCCCATCCTCCGCTCTGCCCTGCTTTTGACAGCCACCAGTCTGACAGGGCTAGCATCGGCACTGGCTAATTAATGCACTACTTCAGAGACCCTTTCATTTATGGCTTCTGAAAGGCATTATTAAATTAATTAAACCACCAAGAGTTAGTCATTATGAAATCAGGAGGTTTACATGGATGACAGCGTTTATGAATTAAACATCCCCAAAGTTCCTCGCAGGAGATACCCCGAGCTGCGTGTGGGTACCTAGCGCGACAGATGTTTGCCCCCCCCCCCCCTCCCCCCCTTCCTCAAGCTAACCTGTATTGCAAGCGATTTAGGTCTCATTTGGGGGTTTGAAAACTGAAAGCATGAGAGAAAGAGGTTCAGGATAGCTAATGAGCAGAGAAAGAGAGGGGAAAAGGAGGTCACTAGCTCTGTTCATCTGTAGACAGTGCAGATGGTTCTGTTTTATACAATACAACAATGGCGTACATCAATTTGTTGATCGCTAATAGATAGCTACTCTCAGATGAATTGCAGACTGGGATCAGTTGTCTGTAGGTTTTAGCTGAGAACTCTACATTTATAGCCTCAAAACATTTAGAAAAGCTGTGTGCTGTTTTTAACTCATCATGTGATGTGAAAACTACAAATGGTGCACAAGATAAATCCCATAAACTTGGGCTTAGCTGGAGAGCAGAGGGCAGAGATGAGTAGCTCACTCAGGAGCCTTGACGATAGACTCCTTTTCATCTGTGGACTGAGATTCACAGATTATCTCAAGAGGCTCTCTATCTCTGTCCTCGTCTCTATTTCTCTTTTTCTGTTTCTCCACCCTCCCTCTCTCGCCCCTCGATTCAGGAAGTTTGCCAGCTACTGTCTTTGTTTACAATGCCAAGGGAAAATGTCAGAGCCGTTGAGAAAAATATCCTTAGAATCTTTTTTTTCATCTTCTTAATCTAACAGTTTACTGAACTTGATAAGTGTCCTATCAACATGCTAATCAAATTACTTCGGAACCAAAATTGACAGTTTTCATTAATTATACAAGATTATTCTAATTGCAATTCAAATTTATTCATTCCGAACAGAAGGTATTCAGTAATATTTTACAAAATTTGCATATTAAATGGAGGGAGTTGTGCATTATGCATGGTAATGTATGCAGAGTTTCTTATTTTTAACTTCACGGCCATATGTGGTGTCGTTGTAGGAGCAGGTGAAAAGTCTAAGTGTGTTTAATTTGCTTGACAAACATTCGGCTGGAGCTTGTCAAGGGGAGTATTGTGAATGCCAATCTTTATTCCCTCTTTATTGATTACCCCAAACTCTAAACATCTGGAGGTAAATGGCACTGAGAGAGATGAACTGAATCATGGGATTAGTACCTTCAATGACTGAATCACTATCAATTACTTCAATAGCATAATTCAAGTGCACCGCATAAAAGCTACAGTACCTTGGTTTGAGCCAGGATTAATATTGCAATTTAACGTAACAATGGAAGCATGGGAATGATATGGACGGCGTCCAACTTTTTCACATTGATGTCATAAAGCTAATGCCGTTATCTAAATACGAATGTATTTAATTCCTAATTTAGGCTTTGTTTGTAAAATGAAAAGGCTGAACGCATTAGGCACATGTTTTAAAAGGTAATGGATTCTGTGAGTAAAACAACCTTATTTATTCACTGAGACGCAAAACCCCCAATTTGCTCTTTGTTTTTATTTCCTAGAGCGGGCAGTGAAGTGCAAACAGCTTACTGGGAAGCTGTTTACTACAGTATATGACAAAGGGCGTGCGTGCATGCGTGTGCGTGCGTGTATGTATGTGTGTGTGTGTGTGTGTGTGTGTGTGTGTTCGTGGGGAAGGGGGCGGCTCTTCCAGCTCCACAGGCAAGGTCTTGTGTTGTAATGTAAGCGTAATAATTATCAAACAGCATCGGGGGCTCTGGGTATGGGCTTTAACAGGGGGAGAGCATGTTTGATATGTAGAATCAGCCCATAGTGCATCCATAGAGGGTGACTAAATCGCACGGTTCATGGATCACATTAGTATTGCTCTGCATCTACCCTCACACTATAGGTGATTTCCATTTAGACACACATTTCCACATGAAGATAAATATGACTTGAATCGTAATTTCCCTGAAGTAAATATAATACAAATACAACATAATACAGTGTCAGACCAGGCAGGCTAATAGATTACTAGCGTGTTTTCCATTTGTATGGTAAGTGGTGAACCTGGGTGGTGGTCTGGCGAGTAACAAATTGAATGTTTAATCCATCTCAGTGCAGATTGAGGGTATCAGAAAGATCGGTAGTCGTATGAGTTCTCTTGTGACTGGTAGTATATAAGATATTTTTACTCTTCAGGGGTTTGAGGAATGTTGTTGGATTAACGAGAGGTGCAAAGTGGTAGATAAATGCAATTTCTTATCTTTTCTGAAGTCGTCTGTTATTTTTCAAATAGGTATTTGGATTTGACATGCAGTATTTCCAGTCACTCAGTGGAGTAATCTCTGATGTCAGATTACAATAACATTAGCTCTGCTTTACTTGGATATTTTATAACTTTTAATTATAGAATTTGATATTGTATTTTATATCATAATATTGAATTATTAACATGACTCTCTCACACCAGTTACATATGTGTAAGTCATTACACTCACTTCTCTTATTCTCTCAGAGGCTTCTGTTAGAGAGACCATTTAGGGTAAACCATGAGAAATATGCACAAGATATGCTTCCTTAATGTTACCAAACATTCTCTAAGTACATATTTAATTCTTTAATAAATGTTTGCTCTGGCATTTTGGAGAAGCAAGATTAGCGCCAACTGCACAGCATCTCATATAAAGTGTGACAAATTGATATTTTTATATAGCTTAATCTGTTTACTATGATGTTTATGCGAGGAATTATTACAAACTAATTAAAGAAATCACTTTGATATAATTAGTCAGATTTCAGGAAGCTCATTAGTAGTAATTTGCATGAAAAATAAGCCCTGTAGTGGTGCTTAGGCCCAGCTATTCGATCTGTGTTTTATCTGGTTACACATCAACCCCCATTGTTTGTTGTTTGAGGCTGTCTGAAGTGGCCCGCAATATTTTCAGTCATTGCCCCGAGAAGCGGTGGGGTATCTTTCAACAAATTCCTCCCCTAAAGCAAGTCAACCTGTATGTGGAAGCAGACACATGCCTCTGTGTACATAAGGCAGGAGGAGTGAGCGGCAAAACACTGTCTATTTATCTGTCAGGTTCCTGACAAAGAACTGAGCTGACAAGTAAGGGTTTCCCTCAGCCGAGCAGGGGGGCTTTATTCACCGTACTTACATGCCCAGTCTATGCCCAGAGACTCATGTTATTTGCAAATCACATTCTTTGAAAACTCACAAACGGGGCGAGACATGCCTCGCTATGGGTTTGTCAGCTGCCTTCACAACAACTAGCTATGTATCGCTAACAGTGCGCGGTTCGGTAAGGAAGCAGCTTTCTCTTAGCATTTGCCTCGCTGTCACTTTTTCCAACACATGCGATCTGTGTCTTCATGCTTGGGGTCTCTTCTCCCTTAGAGGGTTGCCATCTTCCCTTTGGACTGACAAATAAAACGCCCACACTCCCGCTGAAATAAAAAGAGGGAAGAAAAAAAAAATACACCCCTGGAATTACATCATTCTCCGCTGAAGCGGCTCCTTCCAGAGCTTGATGTGCAAATATAATGTTCCCATTATTAGATACAAATAATGGTAATGATTTGAAATAAAAAAACTTATCTTAAATGCTACTTTCTTTTTTTTTCTCAGGATACCCCAGTCTTAGGCAGAGGGTTTCAAAATGCAGGTACAAAAACAGGACCTGTTTATTCTCTATACCCTTTTCCCACCATGGACGAAATCCTTCCCTAAACATCCGGACAGAGAAGCACTTGTGTGGCGCTGATGTCACAGACCTACCTGGCCTCCCTCTCACAAAAGCTAAGGTATCATTAGCTGGGCCCACACAATGGCCATTCAACCAAGTCACTGCGCTCCTCAGGACTAGGGAACAATGTTATTTTTTGTCTCAGAATTATAAAGACAGAGTTTTGCAGGAAACCTGACAGACAAAACCCTTTAGAGGTAAATGCTCCAGGCGGCTTTTGGGTTTAATCTTTTCCCATTAGCATTTTGCCCCCCCCCCTCCTCCCTCTTGCTCACACACAAAGACCATATTTACAGGGTCAAAAGTAAAGGCTCTGAGTCTCTGGAGACTGCTTTTTGTATAGATCTTTTCTATATATTGAACACTTGCTTTTATTTTCAATTCATGCTAATGTATTTCAAATGGGCCACTGAATAGTTTACTAAAATCTTAAACAGGTATTTGCTTGTGGTGGTAAATACAATTTTTTCTCACAACAGAACAACAAATCTAACACGCTCCTTCGCCCTTTACCAAATATTGTGAGAAATCACACATGCAAGCACATTAAAAATGATTAACCCACAATGCAGGGGTTTATATAATAAAATAGTTATATTGTCAACAATACAACACAGCTAAGGGTTCATATGTGCTACCTTTGTGTGTGTGTGTGTGTGTGTGTGTGTGTTTGGGTGCATGTGTGCTTACGTGTGCATGTGCACACATTCACTTACGCTTGTGTGTGTGTGTGTGTGTGTGTATGTATGTGTGTGTGACTCCATGTGTGTGATTCATTCCAGGGCAGTTTTAGTCCTTATAAAATATTCATTTTGGTTGTGCAGGGCCCTGTAATTGCCATCTCTCACCCTGAATTATTTATACCTCGCACAGACTGACAAAGCTTTGCCATACGGCCCCAGATGAATCAGAAAGCAGCCATCTCTGCTGCCAACAGCACTGGGCTTTCACACAAATATGGCAGCCACGTCTCTCTGCCTGGCCTCTCTTAATTTGACATTTTCTTTTTCCCCCTGCCTTTGTCCTAGGTGCACAGAAAGGTTACCTGTTAGCTTTAAGCACCGACCCGCTCTCTGTCTTTCTGTCTCTATCCCCCTCTGCCTACATGACAGTCCACAGTGGGTGTTTTTTTTTTTTTTTCTCTTCTGAGGATGCGTTAATGTGGCTGCGATGTCAGAGTGGCTGCCTCATGTTTTATGACGACTGACCAGTCCTGACAGCCACTTTAGATGTATGTATTATACATTAGTAATAATCTGGTGTAGAAATACACTCGCATACATTTGAGCATGCATGGACAGACAGCAAAACCACTGACTCACCGACCTATATGTAACACACACACACACACACACACACACACCACACACACACACACACACACACACACACACACACACACACACACACACAGCCACATACACACACACATGCAAATAGGCCCCCACTGGCCTTTTGGATCCAGCATGGCTTTCGGTAAACGGTCAAAGCCCCCCTGCTGGCCTTGCCTGTACAGCTGCGTTCCTCTGCGTCTTGCCTGGGTCTGATCATTCCAAGGTTCCACAGGAGAGACGCCGCTGTATGGCTCTCATTGTTGGCCGGCTCTGGGGCCTTCCAGAACCCCTCGTCCAACACCCTAAATACTACTATTCACCCCGGCCAGTTACTCCAACATATGCTTATCTTCCATCTCACTAGCGAGCGGAGGTGCTGACTGGTATTTCCTCAAGGCCCCGAGCTCCAATGCTGACCAGTAATCAAAGCACCATATTTCTCCTCCTGCGCAAAAATAACCTGGAGACACCTCTCTGCCGTCCAGCTGTTGAGCAGAGTAAATGTTCCCGAGAACTGCATTGTTGATGTACGTGATTATTTTTGTAATGTCAGCAACCTCACGACCAACAGCATTGAGACTGTCATAGTCATTATCAGTAATCATCATCACACTGGCTTTTATGGTGCCGGTGATGATTCAATAATATTTATGAATTCCAGTTTAGATGTAGATGATGCTGGCTCTATAGCGGCAACCAGTGTTTGATTCGTTTTTACAACAGGGCCGCGCAAAACAACGCAGAATTATTTATGTCTCGTGTCTTATTATATTGTGTTCAAAGTCCTTGGAAGAGAAAAGGCGTATTCAGAGTAAAACAAAGAACAGCGTGCAACAGTACACAGCCTCAGCAGTGTCTTGATGCGAGGGGATGGGAGAGGCAGAGAGAAAGCTCGGGGCTAAACATGCAGTATGTGGCGGGCTGGAGCTAAAAGCTGCATAAAGCACACAGCCTTAGTCCACTGTTAGCAAGTGATGGATAGTTAGCAGGAGCTCCGAGTGTTCGTCTAATCTGTTACAGTAAACCTGCGCCAAAGCCTGAAGGGAATCAGTGGGGGCTTGCTAGGAGTGGGTTTGACGTGAAACCATTTGTGAAGACGAGCGATTCTCTTAAGTAAGAAACTAACAGTGTCCAGAAAGAGAGAGAGAAAGAGCGAGAGAGAGAGCGAGAGAGAGAGAGAGAGAGAGAGAGAGAGAGCGAGAGCGAGAGCGAGCGAGCGAGACAGGAGGTGAGGAAAATGAGTGAGAGTACAACAGTAAGAGAGAGAGGAGGAGGAAGAGATACCATAATGAGTCCTGTAGCCATGGAGTAAATGAAGAGGGATTGACAGAGTGAGGGATCCTCAAGTGAAATAATGTCAATGCCACTCTGCCCATTAGAGAGAAAAGGGGGATGGTGGAGAAGAGGGTAAAGAGGGATGAATGGAGGGACACAGCTACATGTTAGGGTGCAGAGGAAGTACATAAATTATTTGTGACACCCCCGCAACACACACACACACACACACACACACACACACACACACACACACACACACACACACACACACACACACACACATCACCACCAACAAAAATATGAAATATGAAACAACAAAATAAACTGACAATAGCAGCTGAAAAAAAAAATACAGAAATAAAATCAAAAAAAGGCCTTGGAAATACCCAATAAATTCTCAGAGACATGTAGTTGGGATATTTGATGTCGAACAATAATAATCACAGTGACATCTGCCTTGCTGCTCTCGGAGGAGATGGGCAGAGCGCGTGAGTGGAAGGGGTTAATCTCCCAAACCCAATAAGGTTGGATAGTGAGGCACTTGTTCCCTGATAAAGAAGTGATAGGATCTGTGGGTCTGGTCCCTTGGCGCTTGTACAGGGGTAGAGCAAATATTGTTAATGTGCTGTGGTTTACTTCAGCTAAGGCGAGAAAAACAGCTCTGCTTGACGAGAGAAGACAGCGGCGAACCAGAATACGACAGGAATGGCCACGCAGCTCCACTCGGCCTCTCAGGGACTTAACTGGCATGTATATCCAAGACCACTCCGTTGCATAAATAAGTGCTCGGGAAGATTAAGATCTATAAGTGTCTCTATTTCTCGTTTTACCTGCTCCGCCTTGTCACAACAGGAATCTGAATGCAGTTCAGTGGAGTGCCTAATAACTGGAGCAGTAGGTAGGAAAGGCAGGAGGCTTGACATTAAGACCCCGGCGTTTTGGAAATCCGATACGCTATTGACCCGTGTACTACTATCTCAGCGTAGAGATCTTGTGTCAGCAGATTGTCTGACTCTTACAGATACTGTGGCCATCTGTCAGTGTATTGTGTAACGGCCTAAACAAATAAGGGGAAGCGCTTTTGTACAATAAGGTGTACTATTGGAGGAGAAAAATATATCCCTCATGTGTGTAATTTAAGAAACCAGCGAGTGAAAAGAATTTCAAATCAGCTCAGACTGAACTTTGAATTTCTTACAAGTCATTAAAAATAATACAAATCTGAAAATTAATAGTTAAAAAAGATGAATAAAATTGACAGGAGAGCTATAGCCTCCTTAATAATACAACATTATCCTTATTTGCCCTCTTCGCTCAAATCAAAGGGATGGACATTTATGCATGAGTGACATCAACCCTGCAATTAAGTTGGCCATTTAAATGAGAGAAGGCCTTCCTCACCCTGCCTGTTTGTTTTTTTCCCTTCTCTCTTCTTTTTTTTCTATTTCCCCTCTGTTTGATGATAGGAGAGGGTGAGCTAGAATTAGGGCGATGGGTCTTCCTTTGAGTGTCAGCCTAAAATGATCAGAGTAAAGATAAGAGGGTCTAGCAGCCCTCAAATCAGTCAAAGTGCCAAAGTCGGCCTTTTTCTCCTCAATTACCGGGTCTGTGAAGCCAGGGAGTGGAAGGCACCGAGCCTGCTGCATTACTAAAGAGACAATCTATTTCCCCTTTGACCAGAGGGAGAGAAATCATTATGGCATGATTAGTAGCTTCGGCAGCGGGCGCGCATGGAGGTACTACAGGAGAATCGTATTAATTGCCTGAGACCAAGGCATGAGCAGGATTGTTTTAACGTTGATTTGTGGACCTGTATGACTAGCTGTCAGAGATAAAAGCTGAAGTCAGGTCTTAGTTATACTGGCAGACTTCGGGCTTGCAGACAGAGAGGGTTGATGTCAAAATGAGCTTCCGTGGCTGCCCTGGAAGTCTTTCTCTATATGCCTGTCGATGTCTTCCTCTTTGTCTTTCTTCACACTTCATAGTTTTCCTTTACGCCTCCCACTATCCCTCCCTCTACTCCCCCCTTCTCTCAGATGGACTACACCCCACCCCTTCCCGCTCTCCCCTTCTCTCCCTCCTCCAACTGATAGCTGCCTTGGCCGATTATTTCATCCAGTGCGGTCCACTGAGAGCCTCCTCTCCCGGCTTTGGAAGAGCTTTAATTAGCCATGTTAATATCCCCTTCATTGGCCTTAATATCACTCAACACCTTCCTCCATCTCAGCGGCCACCAGGGTCCCCCTGTCCTGTCAGAACAGCTGATTATTGAGAAGGATAGCTTTAATCAAACCTAATTGCAGTTCATTCTTTCTCTCTATCCCCCTTTGCCCTCCATTGCCAACATCTAATGGCAGCGACGACTTGATATCCCATTAAAAAACAATTAAACAACCTCCTTTTGTCTCCGTGCGTGCCAAAACACCAGCACAAACTTCTGTAGATATTTAAGAAGTAAAAGAGAGAGAGTGGGGCCTTGTCTTAATTGCTCTCGTTCTCACCAAGGACCAATTTGCACTGTGCTCATGGAGAATCTTAACCAACTCAAATGTAATGGATGCTATAGCACTGCCACTGCTGTGGACTATGAAAATTAAGCTTATCTTTTTAGTAGAGGAATTGTGCTTAATTGCCTTCATAACAGTAAACATAAAGGAGCCACTTTATGATAGCGTGGGCACTCAATTTCTTGTGTTTATTGTTTCTGAACTTTTGGTTTCGCTGTAGTGGAAACAGTATGTAAAAGCATTAAAGTATCCAAGACAAGAGACAAGACGAACTCTGAAAGTAATGTGTTTCTTTTATGAAGTCAATGCATTGCCGAGGAAATATATTCTATCTCTTGCTCTGTCATAAATTGTCTACCAACGGATGATGCATGTGCATGCACATGCTCACACGCACACATACCCGTGTAGATGTGCACGAACGCATGCACACACACACACACACACACTCACACTCACACTCACACTCACACACACACACACACACACACTGGCCTTACCCAATCTGTATGAGAGGCGACAGACAAATAAAAGTCGTATTTCAGGTCTGCTTTCCGCAGATGTCTGCTGCTCTACATTATGACTCTTTGGGGAAATAAAAACAGGGTCAGGGAATTAGAGTACATAATGGTCATTTTGATGATCAGCCAACAGATGCAACCCGAAAACACAGTGAACACAATCAAGCGAAATGCACTAATGACAAGTCAGGTTTTTTATGGCCTCACCACACACCGACAGGCAATCAGCATTCTGGCATGGGTTAAAACGTCTTTTATTGATGTCCAAGCCAAAGCTCCTTGGATGTGGAGTGAAAATATTTTCTCACCTCTCCTCTCCCTCCTGGGCCCTCGGCGGAGCACAAGGTATAGGAGTCTATCGAAGAACGCTTCTAAATGACCAGTGCATGTGTTAATGTGGCCAGGGTTAGAAGGGTCATTTCAGACTCTGATTTATGGTCTGGCTAGGATCCCACTGGGTGAACGAGAAGTCTTAAGTGTTGTGAAAGCGTCCTCACAGGCCACACAAGCCACTGTATTTAGCGGAATGAAATGGCCATGCAATCTATGGTGCAATCTATGGTAATCCAATGAGCCGCTGTGATTCTGTGAGCCAAGGTAGTATTACAATAGAAACCACAATATTGCATATAGCAATGTGATGAAAAATAAATATCTCGGCGTGGTATTTATAATGAATCGGAGAAAGCAAAAGCACAATCAGTCGTGATTCTTTGGGGAGAATTTACAAAAACAAGTCAATTTCATTGTTTATTCTGTGTGGTTGTGTAAGAATTTGCACAATAGGCTACATCTGAGACATTTTTTTTCTTATTGGCCCTGTTGTTAATCTTTTCTCTTCTTAACTATTCCACGTCTGTGAGGCCACATCTGATTTACAGCTCTCAACACGAGGCTTCATCAATACATTTTGCGACACCTGAGAGAAGGAGAGGCAGCGTACAAACTAACCAAGCCCAGATCTCACTCAGACGTGACATTTGTTCAGAGACGATTAGCCAGGTTGTAATTTGTGGCATAATTGCCTCACCCACCCACAAGTGCATGAGTGTGTGTATGCGTTGTGTGTCTGTGTGTGTGTGCGTGGCATACGGTGGTCCCAGGAGTGTCCGCCTAATTGCCTGACAGGACTATAAGTTTTGTGGCGCGCTCCCACCTTGTTAGGTCCTTTATCCCTGATGCTCTTCAAACAAGACCTGGTCACAGGTGGGCCTCATTTGCTTCCCTATTGAACAGGAGTACTTTAATTGCACAGGGGGTGTCCTGGGATTAAAGAGGTGGGTGGAATATCAAGTGACTTCATGTATGTTAGTGGCAGATGGGTGTTGGGAAAGACCCATGAACTCAGGTGAGGGGATGAGATGACAAAGAGACTGATGCTCTTGAGTTTGAGAGATTGATAAATACTTCCCAGACCGAAATGGTGCGATGTCATGTTTGTTTCTGACGAACGGATCAGATGTGGGAGTGTTTTGATAATCCTTCCACAACTTTGTCATTTAAAACGGTGTAATTAATTGTCTTTGCTTTTGTTTTGTGCTCTCTTTCAGATTCTTCCTAAAGTTCTTCCTCAAGTGCAATCAGAATTGTCTGAAGAATGCAGGGAATCCACGAGACATGCGCAGATTCCAGGTGACTGAAGCCTCACACAGATTCCCCACAACATCCTCTGTCTGTCTCTCTTTTTGCAGACACACAGGTGTATAAATGCACAACTGCACTACACTAAGTCACATCGACACACACATATGAAAACAATTCTATTATTTGACAAGGCAAAATCCAGAAACAGAAAGAGAGAGAGAGAGAGATTTCGTGTCCTGTGTGCTCTGGACAGAATATTTATTAGGGAATAGCATCTGACACAAATAAGGATATAGGATTTTAGAGTGCCATCAATCGTGTTCCTGACAGTTTTCTGAGCCGCAGCGCAGAGGGGAGGACGATCCAACCACATGTAACAACAGTGTTAACTCAGGATCTGTCTGGCAGCGGAAGCGCATACCTTCTTATACACACATATGTGAAAGCGCGCAGACACACACACACACACACACACATGGATGGATGCCCGTGCAAGCTAGGAGTGCATATATTTGCTTTCTCTACATCACTCTCTCATTCTTACCCACATATGCATATACTTAAGCTCACACATATGCAGTCCCCTTTATAGCCATGAAAACCATCTTAAGCCATCTGAAAACCATCATTATTGCGGGCTGACAAAATGCTGAGATTTACACGAAAAGGACATGACCGTTGAGAACTTTTACTGCTTCTTTAACCCTCTCGCTTCCAATGTGTCAAGTAGTTGAGCCTTGAAATGATTGCCCCCCCCTCCCCCACTTCCCTTACTGATCCATGTATCCGACTGTACATCCATTCTACCAGCCCACTAGGTCAAGGTGAGACAGTGAGAGTTTAGTGTGATTTGTCCTATCAGGATAGCGACAAACTACAGGAGGGCGTCCGTCACTGACAGCACTGTTCCGTGATAGACACACAAGTCAGCATCCTCCAGGAGGAAACCTAGACATGAAACAGACAAGACAGGGTGTCCCCTCCTGATGTCACCACCATCAGACCTCCCCTGCCTCCTCAAATCTTCCCTCAGGGTGAATGTGGACTGATGCATGACAGCCACCAAGGGCTTTCACCTCTCACTCCTGTGTGTCAAAAGGAATGCCAGAACTAAGATTCTTTTTTTTTTTTTTGTGAAACTAAAACATGAACATTAAGTTTAAAATAACAAGATTTTTTTCGCTGATGATCATCCCTCGTCTCCAGTCCAACAGTTAGTAATGCCATTTTCCCCTAAATAGATTTCCCAGATGCTCCAGCATAGGTGTTTCTCTGGCCAAAGTTGTGTATTCTGCATGCCTTCCACTCCACTTATTACCCCCAAAAACCAGCTGGAGGCCAGAGAGGGCCCAATCCATCATCCTCAGCTTGGCCCAGCTCTGAACCTGCTCACAAGAATGGAGCTCTTTCACTTCCCCTTCTCTCCCTCCCTCCCCCTTACAGCCCCCAACCCTCCCAAACCAACCAAAAAAAGCACCCCCCTAAATTCCACTGCTACACCGAGGTCACTTACCGGCGAAGCAAACCTGAGAGGGGCTCTCTGTTTCCGGCTCAGAAAACACTTTGGCCATTCACATGCGGCTCACTGTTTGGAGATGTGGTAGCCAAAAAACAACAACAAAAATAAGCATTATGAAATATGGAGTGTGGCTTGGAATCCGATCCTAGTAAAATGTTTGTTGAGTGATGGGATGGAGCACGGTTCAGTTGCTAATGACTCCAGTAAATTTTAAAAGGGAGGCCTTCCATCCTCAAATAGATGGACAAGCTGATCAATAATTCTGAGCTTGGGCTATGATGACAGTAAACGGAAATGGTATTTTAGTGATTGAAAAGTCAATTAGCTGTACACAAATGCAAGACACTAAAAAGCAAAAACAAAATGGCTGAGAAGCAGGGGAACTGTAATGCGATATGTCCAAAGAGAACATTCGCTTCAAGAGGTTTGACAATAGCGATCAATAGCACACGGGGCATGTACCTGGACACAGCTGAGTTTCTAAAGCATTCATGTGTCCCCTGTACCCCACAGCATTAACGGGAATGTGTGTAAAACTATATTTCTATGTCTTCATCTTGATCTCACAATGTATTAAATTGCATGTTTCACCTTCACTCTTGTTGCAGGTTGTCGTATCGACGACCGTCAATGTGGACGGCCATGTCTTGGCTGTTTCTGACAACATGTTCGTACACAACAACTCCAAGCATGGGCGAAGGGCTCGCAGACTCGACCCTTCAGAAGGTACGCCTCCTTATCTGGAGAATGGTAGGCACATTTTTACATCCTATAATTTGCTACGCTCCATTTTCTTATAGTTTCTTTTAGACATCCACCCATTTCACAAATCACAGACCTAGTTGCTTCTAGTCCCTTAGAGTTTTTTTGATTTCTCCGTCACTTTCATTTTTTTGCTTTGTAAGTTGCTTTTTGCCTCCATCACACCTATCGCTGTGCCTTGACTGGAAGTAGTGTGCATTACTCTGTGTTTTCATCATGTCGATATCACTAATGATGAGGATAATACTCAGGCTAATTCATAAACTGTTATACTACTTCCAGTCTACTAATGCACCTACATTTGTCCTAAAAGCTCTTTGTGAAACATGATCAAATTGCTTAAGAATTTGGCTGTGAGGTCAATTTCCTGTCATTGGGTTCTGCAGATTTAGCTGTGAGTGAGCAGAAACAGGGGGAGGAAAGAGAAAGAGAGAAAAGAGGGGGGGAAGGGAAGGGGGGTTGACGGTGTGTGTGTGTGTGTGTGTGTGTGTGTGTGTGTGTGTGTGTGTGGAGGGGGGGCGGTCTATGAGAAAAACAGAACTTACTGTTTTTCTTCCAACTGATTCCATATGATAGACTGATTGCCTGCTCAGCCAAAAAGAGAGAAAAGAAGGACCACCAAACCATGGGAAATCCAAAAAGTAAAATGCACTAAACATAACCTTGTGACCCTCGTGGCCTCCACTCACAGATGGGAGCACATCCAGCTGAAAGATTGTGAGAAAAAAAAAAAAAAAAAAAAAGGAGAGAACTGACTTGGGCCAATTGTGCAAATTGCTTATCTTCAGATTTCAAGAGCCAATTATGGCTGGGCAAACAGTTTATATACACCACTGACTAAAACAAGCTTCTCTACACATTAATGGGCATTAATGGTTCTATCACCAAAAGCAAATGTAATGTTTAATACAACAACGACTAATAAAAAAAAAAAAAGACCAGACAATTAATATATCTCCGTGCTCTCCAGTCCTAGTGGGGGAAAAGCTAATCTATTTGTTTTTGTCTTTATTAATGACTCCTCTACTGGAGAACAAAATCAAATAATTAAAGTCCTGCCCGGAGCACCAAAGTCATTATGTTCGCTGACGTTCTGTTTGTGTGTTTCACGTTTATGACACGATAGGTGTGGATCGCCTAGCAACCAGTTTCTTAATGAGGGGAGCAATTAAAGAGGTTGAGCCCTCGCCTCCATGTTCCCCCTCTCCCATGGGATCCCGTGTGTTTTCGTGTGTGTGTGTGTGCTTGTGTTCTTTACAGGTTACCCCAACCCATCCCTTTCTTCCTCTCTTCACCACACTCTTCAAAGCAGCAGAGTGACGCCCCGTAAAGAAGCTAGTGTCAACCGCCCAGTTGAACACGTCTTTGTCTAATAACTTTAATACACCTTCCCTCTGCGTAAACCGCGTGTGCTCTCACAAGTTGAGATCCTTTTTCTTTCTTTCTATTTTTTTCTTTCTTCCTCCCTCCCAGGCTCAGCTCCATAACAAACTAATTTAACATGCATCAACAACAATTGCTGGCTTTGTTAAAGTCACCTTTAACAAACAGACGGGAGAAAAGAAGGAGCGGTCATAAAATGTAATTCAGGCCATGTCCTCCACAGTGCTCTGACAACTAGCAGGCAGACAGACAGCGTGCTTTAAATTAGCAACACATTCTTTCACGGGAGTTCAATGGGCGAGAAGCCTCAGATATGTGCCTGCCTGCCTGCCTGCCTGGCTGGCTGACTGACTGACTGTGTGGCTGAAACAGAGAGGCATCCTTCCTCTCAGCCCACACTGCACTTGCACCGATTTGCTCGAATGGATCAAGAGGTGCTGCCCCCTATTGGCGCAGAGAAGGGATAGCCTGTGATCTGACAGACTGAATATCACCATGTGACATTTTTGTTCACTTGTGTGTACTGTCGCACAACAAGCATATTATGCATTCAGACACGAATGTGCTTTGTGGCAGCCTGTCACTCAAACATGTATAGATTCAGGCTCAAAGGTGCATAAACACGCTCACAAATAGCGGAGTCGTTCACACACGGCGTCACCCCCCCACATATGAAAACACACACAAACAGCACAGCACCGACACACACGGACTCTCTCACTCACACACACACACACACACACGTTCCTTAGCTCAGTTCCACCATTATAGAGCCCCAGACAATATAGGAGACTCAGCATAGAGCCTGCAGCGCCTGCCTCATTTGCATGCCAAGTGGCTGTAATGCTGTTAGGGTTTATGCAATAAAGACAAGTGAATCCAGACTGCTGGGCCTAAGAGGAAGAAAGAGAGGGAGAAAAGAAGGAAGGGGGGGAAAGGAGAGTAGGAAAGGAGAAAGTGAAGGAGAGAGGGAGGGAGAGATAGGGAGAGAGAAAGAGAGAGAGAGAGAGAGAGAGAGAGAGAGAGAGAGAGAGAGAGAGAGAGAAAGAGAGAGAGAGAGAGAGAGTCAAAGGGAACAGATGGCCCAGGGAGAGGTAAAAGGTATAATCCCATCAGCTGCACTATCAACCGACCATCTGGACATCCCACAGCACAATTACAACACATTTCAGCAGGCAGAACAAAGGACGGCTTCGCAGGGCCACATCAGACCTGTTTGAGTGTCACAATACTAGAGCTGAGACCTCCTCTGCTCAGATCTCGGATCAGTTTTGACGTCCTCTACGGCTAACCCTAACCACTGAGGAAAAAGATTAGGAAGGATCACAGATCGGCCGCCTGAGGTCATTTAACAGCAAAGTGAATCTTGAAGTAAATTCACGCACACATACAAAATGGTAATAATTCAGCATACCCTCCCCCCCAAAAAAAACAAGCTCTGACATATGAATTGAAAGTGAATTTTCCTCTACTGTAGCGCAAAGTTTGTAAAGACTTAGTGATGCAACACCCAGACCGGCAAGCTGGCTCTTTGCATCCTCATCCGTCCACTCCTCATGATGCCTATCATCTGCTGAGGGGGCATTGTGCGTGTCTGTCATCAGATCGCCTGCGCTGACTGTGTAATCCACTTCGCCACGGTCCCCATTCAGCACATGCTCCCCTCTCTGTCTGTGCATTGAGACATATGCAAATTTTTAGGCAGAAGGGTGGACGGCTTAGGGCCTCAGTCGCTGCCTCTCCATGGGTCCTTCTGTGTGTGGGAGGGGGCACTGGGATTTCCGAGGTTGCGCGTCTGTGAGTGTGTGTGTGTGTGTGTGTGTGTGTGTGTGTGTGTGTGTGCTTGTGTATGCCTGTCGTAGGTTTCAGGCTGCAGCTGCCCCCCAACAGCCACCGTCACCATCAGGCCGTTTTCTTGCCTCCTCCTCCTTCCTGCCCCCCTCTCTCACATCCCCAAAGTCAATTTGTTTACAGTAATTTTGAAGGGTGAATTATTTGCTGTAATCGTCCGCACTGATGAAGGTCAGGCCCTTAGAGGGGGGCCAGCATGCCCATAGAGGGTTGGTCCTCTTTCAGACGCTCCGCTTCGCAATTAAGGAAAGCAAATGTCACTCCTCCAGGCCTCACAAATGAAAATCTGTACGAGGTGATTAGCATGAAGTCAACAGCGCCTGTTAAAGTCAGATTCCCTGTAGTACCAATGTGTGTGTGTGCACTTTATGGGCAGGGAGAGAGAGCAAACATGACCTGAACAGACCCAACAGCAAGGCAAACAAAGGGAGATGTCTTGTCGGAGGTGATCCATACAACAATGGCCGACTGTGATTTACTTACTGGATGGAAAGGATAATAGAGGTTTAGAACCGAGCTTGTAAAGAAAAAAGGAACTTGCTCAAATAGTTGCTCACATTTTGAGAACTAGGAAAAACATGCACAATTCATAGTGTATTAAAAGATATTGATGGAAATAGATTAAATTTGATATTGCTATTTTATGTCTAGCTGTCATGCTATTTCTGTTGTAAACACGGTGTTGTGCTCAACACCATATTAAGGTAATGCATCAAATGACAGTGAATGTGAGGCGCCAGATCACTCAAATTAGATTATAATAGCAACCCAGACTGTTGATGAATGGCAGAGCTACATAGCAGAAGTCATGCCAGATGAAAAGCATTGTAATAAACAATATGAAATGGATTGAATCGATCACAAAGAGAAAAAAACCCCAACTCAATCTGAATAATTCACGAGTGCATTTCACGTTATGAAACCTGAAACTACACTCAGTGTGCCTGCACTGTGCTGCATATGCAGAACAAAGGTAATGAAATAATGTGAACCAGCAAAGCTTTAGCTTGTCATTTCCACTTTAACAACCCGTATTCTTGACTCATTTAAGATGTGTTCAACTTTGAAATTTTACTGTACATGCGGGTGCATGCTTAATCAATTCTGATAGCTGCATTTGCCCTGACACATAATTTGCTCCATCAAATCATTTTCCTTGCGAGCCCGGCGTTTAGCCTTTGTGAAGTGGACCATTTGAAGGGTCTGCTTAACTACACCACTCCAGTGCGCTGATAAATGATTTTGATTCTCATGCCTTAAAGGACAAATCCATCATTTTTTTTTTTTTCAAGGGGCAATTTCCATGATATGTCTTTGTGAGAGAGACATGGAGGTGATACAGTGATGTGTCTATGTGGAAAGAGACATGGGGATGAGTGTCGAAGCTCAGGTGCTGAATTTGCTCTTCTCTTTGTCTTGGATAAGCAGCCACCCCGTGCATCAAGGCTATCAGCCCAAGTGAGGGATGGACTACTGGAGGAGCCACTGTCATCATCATAGGGGACAACTTCTTCGACGGCCTACAAGTCGTGTTCGGCACCATGCTCGTATGGAGTGAGGTATGTACTTTTTTGGAATTGTAGATTTGACTAATATTAAGTTAGTTAGCTAGTTTTATTTAAATTTCTAGCCAATAGCGTAATTATTGTTATTACAGAGGTCTCATTATTTCCCTTTTCTCTCCCTCTGTAATCCAGCTGATAACTCCACACGCCATCCGTGTCCAGACTCCACCTCGGCACATCCCCGGAGTTGTGGAAGTCACGCTGTCCTACAAGTCCAAGCAGTTCTGCAAAGGTGCCCCTGGGAGATTTGTCTATACTGGTGAGTCAAACCCCCCCCCCCCTCTCCTCACTCTGTCTAGATGGAGCTCTTCAGCCCCAAGTCCAGGCACTAATAATGAACTAACCAGGGCCCTGCTTGCTGAATGTTAAAAGTGTGAGATCTGCACTGCTAGGGAAAAAGGTGTTTCGTGGAAGGGCTCCTACAAGTGCAACTCGATCCCCCGCTGACCTGCCGTCATACAAGGGGCGCTGCCAAGCTCTGTTAAACTCAAGCTGTCAGGATATCTCATTCTGCCAATTCTCTTTATCTGCCCTGTTGCGAGACAGATAATGCTTTCTGCTAATTTGCTGAATTTGTAAAGCAAAATGTAGTTTCATTTTTTTTTTTTTATGAATCAGATTAGGAAAGCAGTATCCAGGTTAAGTGCATGAGTGAGTCAGAAGTTATTCTCATGTGTGTTCAATATGAATTCACGGGAGAGGAAGTGTGCAAAGAGACGAGAGAGAGAGACGTGAGAGAAGGGGGTGTGTGTGTGTCACACTATAAGTAAGGGATCTGATTATCTTGGCTAACAGAGGGAAGTGGTGGTCTTATCTGTCATCATTGGTGAGGAGACAGAGGTTGCGGGGGTCAGAGCCTGTCTGACCTGGAAGCCTCTGTCTGTTCTAACTCTGATGGGCAGAATAAAACGGGGGCGCGTCAAGCACTCTCACTTCCCCCAGCACCCCCGAGTCTCCAGCACAGCTCTGGCCTTGAGCGCAGCAGAATTGCAAAGTGTGGGCCTAGACCCCCACGACCCCCCCACCCCCCCCTCCTCGGAAACCCCCGTACAGACCCCTCCATCCCGGGGCAGCTGTTTCTCATCAAGTCCCCCCTCTCTCGCTCCCCAAACCACCACTACCACCCCCAGCCATCCGTCCCCTTCTCCTCCAACCGTGCAGTCTGGCCCAGCTCTCCTGCATTTAACCTCCCTAGCAGGAGCGGAGCAGAGGCCAACAAGGCACCAGGATAATGAAACAGGAGTGTACTGTGGCTGCGTAAGTGTATGTGTGTCTGTTTGTGTGAGACTGTGAGAGCGAGCGAGAGGGAAAAAAGTGTGTGCGCGCGAGTGTGTGCCTGTGTGTACATGCGCTACCGCACAGCACAGAGAAGGTGTATAAGTTAAGACATTAATGGCTTCTATAGCACCCTGGTGAAAGTACCAGGTCCCTTAAGAACAGACCCCATTAGTCACAGAGGCTAAGCGGATTGGGATGATTACCATCAGGTTTTACTGGGGAAACGTGTCCCCTTCTCTCTATCTTTGTTGATTTTTCAACCCCCCACACCCCACCCCATTCTTCCTCCCTGTCTTCGCTGGGTTCCTACTCACTTCCAGTTAGTATAAAGATACAATTACCCCTGGAGGCAATAGTGGTACAATTGATTAGTGCGCTGAATTAAAAGAGAAAGTCACGAATAGACAGGTCCGGCTCCTCCGCTCCGCTATTCCCTGTGTGGCTCACCCTGATTGTACAAGGGTTGACGCTTGAGAGAATGAAACCGTTAAAGAGAGCAGAACGCATAACGCCACAATTAGGTACCACTGATTCCGTATGTACAGTAATTGCTAGGTGAAAGGATGTTAGCTACTCCTCTCCGACAGTAAAATGTGAATGGGCTGATGCATTGAGCGCAAGAGAGTGGATCATGTATTTAAGAGCGAAACAGCTCATTTCAAACCATAGTTTTTCCTTCTGTGTTACAGCACTTGAAAAAAAAATAAAATAGCACTACACGAGCAAATAGGTTTGAAATGACCCACAGTTACAATAGCAAATTACGTGGAACTGAAATGGGCATGTAGTGACACGCTATCTAGAAGGCACACAATGTTCCGGTGTCATATTGGAGAGCAACATGTGCATATCAAAGGTGTAGTTATCAAAGCATACGGCTTCAAGCGTGACTTGAGAGCACGGCTTGAGAGGAGTGCCTTTTTAGACCTTTTTTTTTTCATGTTGACTCTTCTTGCACCACCACCCTAATTGTGGAGATTTAACTCGCTCAATTTAAGAAATTATCACAAATTACCAAGAGTCAACACAGAGGAGACTGCAGCCAATTCGAACAGCAGAGGGACACGTCCTCACTCGGGTTAGTGCCCTGGAACGGATCCAAAACTCACAATCCATTCTCAGAAAGAGAGCACCCTGTAATGTATGTCAAATACTCCTGTTGGCATTGACTATTGAATGTTTAAAGCGCTAATGAGACAAACAGACATACTATATAAAACTTTAGTAGGCTGTAGTTTACTGACTGCTTCTGTACTGTTATTGGCACACTTTTAAAGGAAAGACATGCCAGCTATTTTTGCTATATCTCAGTCTATACCTTTTACCTTCTAACACAATGTTATCCCTTGGAGCTTGCTAGCTTGTCCTCTGTTTAATCCATGTATTGGTTATCCATTGGTCCAACTGTCCGCAAGGTTGTAGAAAATCCAGAGGAGAAACGCCTGGCTGTACCTAAGGTCAATACTTTATTATACTTTACACTTTATTAAGCACTGCACTACAGTGCATGCTGGTTTGATGAGATGATTTCTTTAAAAAAAAGTATCAATTTTCAGCCTAATTTGCAGCATCTTAACCTTTTTACTGCATTGTTACAGTGCTATATGAAAGAGTAAGTCATAAATAAAAACTTTGACCGCACAATTCATCCAATTTAAGCTCCTAATTGCATCAGAGCTTTTGGTTTTCTATCTTGGCCAAGTTTCCACGAGAGCTCCCCTCCAGGGGCAACGATGCAGGCCCTTGGTAATATGGTTCTGCAAGCAGTCCTAACACACTCAGCCACTATTTATCCTAATCAGTGACATCCACATAACCAGGATTGCTTAAAATGAACCCCTTCCGCGCCCCAGAAAACGCACATTTACCGGGACCCCATTTGTCATGGGTAAATTGAGGGTCAGTAAACTTCGCCTGTATCCTCCAGTGGGGATCCAGGACATGCATCATAACGTTAGGAGAGAATGATTGGCGAAGGCGAGCTGTCACACATTTGTCAGGGGGAAGGGAACATTATTTGCTAATTTCCCAAGCTGGGCACTGACAGGGTGCTTCGTCTTCAGACCTTTGGTGACCAGCATGGCTTCCCAGCTATTAGTACAAGTCAAGTGTTTTTTCTTTTTTTTTTTTTTTTTTTTACCTCACTGTAAAGCAGCAGTAATAGGAGCCACTCGTTCGACCTCACACGATAGCAGCATACTGGGTGAAGGATTTTGGATGGAGTAGATGCCCCATACAGTGAGCTGCTCTTGCCAGGCCTTAGTTGAGGCCAGACAGCCTTGAGGGCTGATGGATCACAAACTTTCCTCGTCAAGGTGACGCTATCGACTCCACTGCACCAAAATCTGACAAAATGGGTATGAGGCAGTCATTCATCAACATAAGGACAAAGGGGTCATGTGTGCTTCACTCAATACTGGTGGAGATCAAGAAATGTCAGCCCTGTAAGGGATGGAAAAGGAAGATGCTCATTGTGCAGGAGTAAGGTCTCTTTTTAGTTAAGCTTCAACTACAATGACTTACTTCATGAAGGTCAAAAAAATATCTTAACTCCTATGTCTTTAACCTCAGTGCAGCAAATCGTATGTGTAAATAGTGATATCCAGCTTTTTCAAAATTAAACTCACTTCCTGTTCCACTTTCAAAAAGAGGAACACAACTGCTATGTAGCCTTCGCCTCCTCTCCCCCCCAAAAACAAAAATAAACAAACACAGACGTCTTTATCGGAGCACATCAGATAGGGCCCTGTGCTGTTCGGCCAGTGAATGGGGCCTATCCTTACGTCTCTACGCCCTGCTGTCACTTTGAAGTCCCAGACTCAGAAGTTGATCAGATGGAGAGCTTCCTTTTCATTTCCTGTCCTGCAGGGTTGGGTTTGGTATTCGGTTGGTTGCTGGTCAGTGATGGGGTGTGGCCTACAGCAAAGATATGACAGAGGTATGTAAACAGATCGGTTTTAGAGGAGGACTCGCAAACACACACCAAATACTTCATATAAGCATCGTGTCTTTAAAGTATCTAAATCTACTGCACAGCATTTCAGATTTGAGACACTTTGAAATGTATCTGCAGATTCGAACTGCAGTACGAACTGCTGCAAGTAAGGATGAAATAGACATTTATAAATGTCATCGCCACAGTCAAGTGGGTTGTAACCAGTTGGCACAACAGTTTTAGCATGTGTCAAAGCATGTTATCCACTAGCCCTATCCCCATACCTGCCTGTCTCATTACAACTCTGGTATTTAGCACCAGCTCCGCAGGAGTGGAGCAGACACTCGTTGCCAAGTTAGATGGGCCTGGTTTGAAGGCCTTGTGAGCTTGTGTGGAGCGCGACAAGGTTCCACGGAGGAAGGTCCTTGTGTCCAATTAGAGGGCTGACGTGACACGTGCTCGCACTCCCCCACTGTCAGGCAGCTTGTCAGGTAGGCTTTGAGAAGCACGCTGTGGCATTATTCCACAGCGTGTTATCAGCAAGTGACCTGTGAAATCCAGCTCCAGGAAATTGATTGAAATAAGCACTTGCAGTTGAGCATGTATTTTCCTCCATTACACCTCACTGTGAAACGTATTGTGGGTATCTTTCAAAAGAAAAATGAAAGTATGGTGGTGTGTTTTTTTTTGTCTCTCAGTAAGAATGGTATTCATTGATTTAATTTTAATTGGACCCACTTTTTGTCCCACAGTATCGTTAGAGGTCTGTTTTGTAATGGCTCTTAAAATGGATTGTCCTCAGTAAGTCACAGCATCAGTCCTTTGCCACAGGAAAGACAGACAGAGGAGGCAGGGAGGGGGGCTCTTGATAGACGAGGATCTTTCCCCTCCTCCTCCTTTCTCTACCTCCTCTTCTTGCCCCATTTTCAGTATGATCCACACCCAACGGGCTTTAAAAGTACTCCACACACACCCCTCCTCCTCCGCTGCCGCCTTTTGATTGAAATTCATCGGCAAGTTTATTGAGAAATGAATGAAGGAGGCAGCACGGTATTGACTTTGAGAGGAAAACACAACTCATCTTGAATGAGGGGGAAAACGCGGCCGTAATTTAGCCGCCATCGATCTGTGCCCCGTCCATGTATTGATCTTCATTTTACAATATTAATTTGCGCTTGCAATCAGCTGTGAAGGGAACCCATTTGATTTCTGTTGGCCGGTAATGTGTGAAAGTCCGCCGACGTCCTTAGAGAAGTGGCACACATACTTTAGATGTCATCTAAGAGGATTGAACAGGTGTCTTTGGCCCTTTCTAATAACACAGCCGATATGAAGGGAGTCTGAAATTATGGATGTGCAATCTGTAACATTGCTCCCTTTTAACCGTGTTAATTACATTTTATCTGTTGCAGGAGCAATATCTGCTGGAGACTGTTACTGTCTAGGTTTTTTTTCATCTGTATTGGCTCAAAGTTCATGAAATTTCAATGAACATTGATCTGTCTCCATTGATTTATCCTAACTGCAGATCTTTGAAATTTTAATTTCCTGTTCATCTTGAGACTGCTGGAGATGGAATCACTCAGTGGTAACTGGCTGCAGTGGATGGAGATGATATGGTCAGTGGTAAAACAGATGAGGTTTGCTCTGCGTGGGTTTGCTGTGAAAATTCCAATTTGGCTTGGTTTTTTTTTTTTTTAAGATGGTCTGTACATCTGCATGCGTGTTTTCTATTCTCTCAATCCTTAAATATATCGACCGTGGAGCAGTAGCATGACCTCTGGTTATCTTACCTTCTCTGTATGCACAGTATTCAATTTTAACTCCTTACAGTAACACTGAGAAGATATTCACTCTTTAAATGTCTCCGGCAGACACGAGTACAGAGCACATCGGCGAGACGAGGTCATTATGTGTGCTGATGCTTTTCTGAACTGCATCCATCTAATAGACCGCAGGTGCCTAGAAGGCTTCAGTTAGACTGTTTGACAAGTCACAAATGCAATAACACTTGAATGAACTTCTGCCAGTGCTGTTTATCTGTCTCCCCCTTTCCAACTCCCACTCCACCTCTAATTTGTGTTAAGGGGAAAGAAAAAAATAACTGCTCAATGGTGTAGGAGGAGTGGAGATAAGCTCGAAGCAGTTAAGTATAATTAGCGAAAGTAATAGCTGGCAAATGGCAACAAGGCTAGGTTTTTATCTCCTAGAAAGATAGAGTTATCGTAATAAGCTGTAATGGCTGGCAGGAATGCTAGTACTCGGTGCAAGCTTCCATTCAGGCTCATAGACTTAACAAGGAACAATTTCCCTTAAATTTACTGCTTTGCTCAAACATTTCCCCATGTTTATACCCAGATACTGTAAGTCAATACATGTGTTCAATCCACTTCCATATAGACCGAGGGCACACAGTAGTGTATTGCCACGTAAGCACTTCTGGCTGCCAACGTCGGCCATGTTACACTGTTCCTGCAGAGCGGTTACTCATGTCCTATTTCTAGAGAACATGGAGAAGGAGCAGCAGACCACACTCAGATGCCATGTACACGCCATCCACTCTACATTTTAAGTGAAGCGGCTAGCTGGGGCGGCTAGAGGAGCTCTCAGAGAAAATGTGTTTTAGGAGCGTGAAAGGACGGAAAGATTATGGCGTCAGATCAAAATAAGATTGGGGAAGTGCACATTCCAGGCAGAGGAATTCTACAGAAGCCCTGCCATGGATGCACGTGCGCATGCGTGATATTGAAAATTGGAAATGATATGGTCACAGCTGCACACCGAGTCATGCATTCCATTTATTCATATTCTGAAACATGATCATTTACTCTCTAGAGTGAGAAAATTACTGAAATATTCATAAAAAAATATATCTTGTGAACCTCCATGTGGAGGGAGCAAGTCTCTTTGTCAAGAAATCAGTTAGCATGTTCCTTCAAATAAGTCTTTCAGTTGCCAGCCGTAAATTTAAAACATATTTGCTGTCACTTTGTTGTCTCATTACTTTTGTTAAATGCTAATCATCTCTGGAGTAAAACCATGGATACAAATATATGAACAATTATATCTCTGCATATCTACCGCAAGCGGGGTATAAGATGTAAGTGTTGTAATTGAACAAAGTATGCAACCTGTCTAAATCAGAACAGAAAATGATAGGAAATGAAAATTCTATTAGTCCATAATGTTCCCTTGGCCCCCCTTCCCATGTGCTCTTCATCTCTCCTGCAAAGTATTCAAATGCAAGCCCTGCCTTACCTCCCTGTGTCTCTTTTTCTCTAATTATCCATGAGGTCAGTAAGCAAAATGGGGAAGAAGCCAGGAGATCAATACAAATTATCCCTGAGCAAACCAGTGCTGACAGTTTGAATTGCAGCATATGTTTACCCAAAATCAGGCAATTTATCTTAATATCAGGCGAGTAATGCAGCAGGGGTGAGAGGTCACACAATCTCTCCACCTCATAATTACCCGCCTCTAAAACAGGAAAGTGGTATTGATTGGCCGCGAGCCGGGAAGCGGGCGTGACTGGAACGTGCGACCCCCCCCGCGTCTCCCCACCAACCCCTATCATACCTCCCCCCAGTTCCCCCCACCTTCCTCGGTCCCTCCTCCCCTTGGCTAGACTCCCCACCCAGTGCAGGATTTATGGGATGTGTGTGGAGGGTTTCATGTTTCCTTGCAGCGACTGAGACCCCTTACAGGAGGGGTAAGGGAGGGGGACACGCTCCTTCCACACCCTCACCCCCACCCCCTTTCACCATATTGTGTTGGAAGGACGAGAAGGGCTAAACTAATTTTGGCATGCATGGAGTCATGCAAGGGCAGAGCAGCTAGATTTGCCTGTTTTAAGCTTTAGAAGAGAGTAAAGTTTACGACAGAGTGTGAAGTCGGAACATAATGATGAACCAAGGATTAAAAGAGACGTAGGGTGAAGAGGTGGGAGCGAAAACAGGGGGGAAAGGCTGCTGTCAATGTGGGTGGTATAAGAAAAAGTGAGAGGAGAAGTCCCAATGACTCTTGTAAAAGCTCAGCAGATGAAAGAAAATCTTTGCCTGGAAGAAATAATGTGCAAAGCGATCCGCTGAATACACACATAACACATTTATTGTCCGGATTGAATATAAGTGCTCAGTATATATCATCAGCAGCTCTTACAGGATTATTGACATTGTCTGTGTCTGTCTGCACCAGTGTACATGCTATGACTACAAAACTGTCAACTCATCAACTGACAGCACCGTTTAGCGCTAATGCAAGTCTCCATCAGCTGTCAAAAACATTTGCATGAAATCAATAGCAGATGGCGGTCTGTGTCACCAATTTCATTACGCCGGGGTTGTTACAAAGATCATCTCCATGATAGATGAGATGGCGACATGTCGACATGTGGAGATCATGCCTGACGCTTGGACTGCGGCTGCAGAACATTGAGCCATGTTCTAAACCTACGCGGAGACAAGTTTAAATGTAATCCATGACACATTTAAATTCCTCCATATGCAGGCATTTAATCACTGTATATAAACCTTAACAACTGCAGGAGAAAAATGCAGTGTAAACTGTTCTATAAGGGTACAGGATACCCTACCCTCCACATCACATTCGTCATAATAGGTCCACATTTAAAGTAGGGCATCATTATCATTGGAAAGGGACATCAAACAGAACACCTCTCCCAACCTAGGTCTCGTCCTGTACTGTACGTCTCTCCGGCTGTGTTCCCAGCATGCCTGGCGGGTTGTGTAGGCCCCAGCTGAGGCAGAGGACAGGAGAGCGTGATGTATCACCCTGAGAGAGCCCACTGACAGCCTCTGATGATGGATGGCCTGATTATGGAGTGCTTTTTACACATACACAATTTACATCACACTGAGCAGCGGGGTCTGGCAGGGCTGCCATGCACATACACTCTCTCAGCCGGGCACGTGCATTCACACACACACACGCTTGTGTGTGTACACATGTACGGGACTGCCAGAGTGCATAGATAAGAAAGGGGGTGGAAATAACAAAAGAAAGGGGGCAAATTCCTTGCTACAGCCTTGTCATGTACGATCAATACGGCAGATCAATCCTTTATTAAGGAGAAGATGGCGTTCCCCCACATTGCGAAGCGGACCTTTGTCGTTTCGGGACGCATGATGACATGTCAAATCAGATTTCCAGCAGCGTATGTTGTTGTGGCGTGGGGTTTATTCAGGTGTGCCTGGCCATTAGGGCTGAATACCACTGTATTTGCAAGCTAGATCCTTGCTATCGATTAGCACCTCGCATTGTCCATGCTTGAACACATAATTGCTCCATTTGATCACGGTCGAGCTGGCAATTACTGTATTCAGGTTTTGGCAGAAGTGGTGCATGTGTTTCGATTGTATGTGTGTGTGTTAGTACATGACCGCAGCACGGTATGTATGCGTGAGTAGGTACAGTATGCGTCTGTGTGTGTGTGTGTGTGTGTGTGTGTGTGTGTGTGTGTGTGTGAGAGAGAGCATGCTTGCATGTGTATTTAGATGTTAGGGAACAAAAGAAAGAGTGAGACACATGAATGTTCATTTTCCTGCCGTGACTCCCCGGCTCGTGCTTCAGTGGCCCTGCCTGCCTGCCTGTGTGTGTGTGTGTGTGTGTGTGTGTGTGTGTGTGTGTGTGTGTGTGTGTGTGTGTGTGTGTGAGTGCGGGGGGGCGTTCGCTTGCTTTCACATTCTCTGGTGTTCAGCAGGTTCAGCGAGCTGTGCGGTGTTAATGCTGAAATTACATGCTGAGTAATGAGTGATGGGCCAAATTACAGGCTGAACAATGAATAGAGGCAGGCAGCTCTTATTAGTCTCCATAGAAAGCCATTGATTTATGAAGCGCCTTGCTCGGCGGAGTTACTCTCCTGAAAATGATATCTACATTGAGAAGTGATGTTCTCTATTAAGTCGTTCCTTCCCCCCTTTACGCTGCTCTCCTTCTTTCCTCCCCTCCTTCTCTCCTCTGCCCTCCCTCCCTCGCCTTGTCCTGCCTATGAGTGTGCACATGATTGTTTAGAATCAGGCGGAGCTGTAAGGAAGCCTTCAATTACCCATTAGGACTGTCAGACATAAAACGCCCTGCTCTCACCAAAGTCTGGGTTATGATTCATTTACTTTGTGCCTCTGATTCATCGCCCAATATGCCTCATGCCCCAGATTACTATTTGAGGGGTGGAAGAGATTAATGGCTCCATGGGATCTGCTGCCGTATTTCACGGGCCCAGTGTTGCAGTACAGTTGGTGCAGAAGGGTGAAATGACAGCAACTTACACTAGATCAATGTGTGGACAGCCTTTCACAGATTATTAAAGCTCGGTTAGATTAAAAGACCCCCGCTATGTAGTTTGCTGTAGTCAATATTCTTAAGCAGATAAAAAGAGGGAGGGTCCCTCTGAAGGATTCTCAGAGTGATGTAGGTCATCATGGCTGTTAATGGAATGACACTTGGTGACACAAGTGTCAGAGGAACCCGTGTCAGTCTCCATCATTTGCCCCCCCCGGATGTTTCATAAAACATCCTCTCACCCCAGAGGTCTCTTTAAAATTAGGCATTCTGAAATTACTTTTGTTCCGTAAACTCCAACAGATTTCTCAATTAGTTTCTTCCTCTCTCTGGCAAAATTAACCCCGAAATGATTCTAATTTTTCACCCCCCCCCCCTTTCCTTTTCTTTCTTTCAGCCCTAAATGAGCCAACCATCGACTATGGTTTCCAGAGGCTGCAGAAGGTCATCCCCAGACACCCCGGCGATCCTGAGAGGTTACCAAAGGTCAGTACAGTCTCTCTGCAGCGCAGACGACCACAGCAGCAACGCGACAGAGCTGTCTGGGTGATAATGCCTTAATACCTTGCATGTGACAAATAAACAAAACAACATTACCATCAAGGCAGAGCACTGTGACCCCAAACCGTAACAGCTTTGCTTCACATATGTGGCTTACCCACTAACCTGCGTGCTAATAGTATTGGTTTTGTGTGGGGAGAGAGGCGTAAACTCTCTGTGTGGTAAAATAGCTCAATCAGGCGTTTTCCTCTCCAGTAGTCTGTGGAGATGGTAATCTGGTCAGAAACGACGTCTGCACCCTCATTACCCCACTCATGTTTTCCTTTCATTTTCTGCAGCTCGATTTGGTTTAATCTTTTGTTTACAGAACCCTGTGCCGTAAACCCCCTAGTCTTACTGCAGCTAATAGACAAAGACTGCATGTTATTATGCTTTGGCTTTCTTATTGTTTTCTTTTGAACCTGGGTGAAGGAGTTGAAAGCCACATCAGTTTTAGACACACTAGTGTGGCACATAAATAGGCTGCCAGAATGAAACCATGAAAACTAAGGTGCATGTTCTTTTCTTTTTTCCCACTCCCCTGCAGAAACTCTTTGATTCTTTTACTTTTTTCATCCCTTTGATTCTCTTACTCTCTCCATTTCCTATTGATAAAATCTAACTGTGTGTTTTCACTAATTGCCACCCTGCCAGTAACCATTTCGGTGACTGACGTTCCAGATGTGTCAAGTGTAATAATATAACTGATTACTACATTCAAAACCCCTTGGCATGTGGTAAAGTGGTGGCCACCTCAGAGTTTTAATAATACTGTAAAACCTTTTAAGACCTTATCTATTAAATCCCAGCATGCAACACAGCAATATCATTAACGTCCAACGGACAATTTAATAAAGAACAGACTGTGTGGTAGCCATAGACGTTTGACCAAGGCAATGTGGAGAAATGGAACATCACAGCTAGTCCCTGGTTCAGTATATGAAGTGTTTCAATTAGAGTCAGTCCCTGTGGAGACAGGAAACAACACCTAGACATGAAATGTTGCTCTAATTTCAACTGTAAACGTAGACCAAAAGGTAAAGTACACTTGCCTTTAATATCCACATGGCTTTCACTATCTCCGCAGGCATCACTGGTCAATCTAGCTACACTGTTTCAATTTTATAAAGTCACAGTGTCTTTGTGAAATCCACATCTTTGGAACAAAGAGAGCAACACTGTTAAACACAGCTTTTTTTTTATTATAGCAAAACCTCACTTCTTTCCTTGAATACAAAGTGTTGCCAGACAGATTTTGACACTGAACCCAAGATTAGTTTCCTGGGTTTGCATATACTTAATATAGCACGGTCTCCCAGCCTTTGCATGAAACAATCACAGAGTGAGATGAAACCCTGCACTTCCAATAAACAACATAAATATTTGATTTGCTCTCTAATGGACCCAAATATGGGGTTCAGGGGGCATGTAAATGATCCCACCAAGTGATTCGTCATTGTTAAGCTTGCCATCTGAGGGTCAGCTCACGGGGTCAAAAGCACATTCCCAATAAAACAGCCCGCGGCGAGCTGACGCTTGCATGTACATTTGGAATGAGAACAGAAACAGCATATAGAGAACAGCCATTACAGGGTGCAGGTGAGGTAGGGAGACTCTATAAAAAGAAGATAAAGCTGGAGGACGCGCGGTGTGCATTAGCAGAAAGGCAAATCGACACCAAGTCCACTCACCGCCTCTAACCCCCCCTCCCATGACTTCACCCTCCAGTTGATAATATTACTGCGCTATATTGATTTCCACCAGCCTTCTCCCTGGGACCAGTAAGACACGTGGTAATTGTAAGGAGACAGAAAGCCAATATGGGAGTGCTCATGGATAGCAAGGGATGCACGCTAATATTGTTGCTACACAGAGAAAAAAAAAAGGGGGGAAGCTGCCTCTGATTGAAGTTTACCTCGTAATTCTAAGACAACATCGTAGATGACAGTCTGACCCTGTGGGAGGAGTGGAGATATAAAAATTCAATGCAAAGTCCAGGGTGAATATGAAAGTAATAAGTGTGAGCAGTCAAGTGATGAGAAAGGAGATTGGTTTGCGGGCATCGCGTTAAGTGAAGAGAGACTTTGGAATTCACCCTCCTTTTTAAGATCTTGTTATAAAACAATTTTCTATTCATAATATAAAAAAGACAATTTATAATACCATTTTGTGCCCTCTGGCAGTAATGGACAAATAGACTGGATATCACATTATATCACACTCAATTTCTCTCTTCTGTAACAAATTAGATTCATTATGAAATTAAAAGTGGAAACTCAATATTGTTTTATTATTAAGCTGATTGCTTTGGATTCCTTTCTTTCCTCCCAAAATGAGCATAAGCCCATTCTTTTCCAATTCTTTGCGTAATCCACAAGGAGAAAATATTACAAATGTGTTCATGTCAAGCAATTACCCATGTATTTAAATGAATCTCTCTTCCTGTGCTCTTTGAAGTACCTTCATCTAATGGCCCTATGCTTCTAAATGCATTCATTACCTCAGGCTAGAGCTAACAGAGTAATTGCCTTACAGTTTTATAATGGCATTAGCACTCCAAGCTACATAACCTAGGCCCTCTTTTATTAACTGTGATAATATAAATACAACATCCATGTTAATCTAGTGCTTGAAGAATCACATTCGGGCCGTTTTAGACCACTTCTCCTTATTGTTAGATATTCTTTATAACACATCATTTGTTATGGCTTCCTCTCACTTTTTCTCGGCATTAACACAAAAAAAAAAAACAGCCTCTAAATCTGAGGTGATTTGTCATTTGAGCGGCCCCATTTAAGCAGTTGTTGAACACGGGACCTTTATGCAAAGCAAGGCAAACAATAGCAGAAATCTGTCACGCATTTGTCACAGAACAACAGAAATCATTTGAGGCCTTTAATTGTTTCAATTTAACATGGTGTGTTCTGATATGTCTCCATGACAAGAAAGCCAATTACACTTATGCTGGAGTAGTATTGAGATTTACATGGAAATGCCCTCAGAACACTATTCCGTGTTAATCGTATTCACAGCGTGAGCTGATATGCATGAAAGCGTCTCGTCAGAAGAAAACAAACTTCTTCCTTGATTGGGTGCAGCACTTCTCATCATCCTCGGATATGACTAGGTTGCACTTAAGCATAGCCTTGCGAGTCAGCTTGGTTAGTTAAGACACCACGCGGTAAACGACAGATTAAGGATGAGAGGCAATATCGTTTTCTCTCCTCCTTTTTCCAAGCTGTCCTTATGTCACTGCTGCAAAGTACCATATGGACAAGGAGGGAGAGGACGTTTTACAGAGAATGAAACATGGCTTGCGAACGCGACAGTCTTAATTGCTTTAATTGTTGTTTAAAATTGAGAGCCATGTAGGAGATCTTGAAATATGATAGAATAGATTATTGGTAATTATTAACTGCAGACAAAAAGAAAGAAAACCACTTTATCTCACTCAGCAAGAGAGAGAGAAATCTGTTCTGCCTGATGAGAACACATCAAGACAGCTGGTCCTCTCATTTAGTCTACCTGCCTCACGACAACCATAATTCTTTATTTGTATGCAAACTAGATGCATGCAACGTTGAGCATACACACCAATTTCAGAGGTAAATGCCCATTCTAAGAGCCACCCATCCGGTAACTTGGGGTGGATTAAGCGATATGTTTCTATAAGAGAGCATGGCATACGCTGGAAGTGGCTTCTACAGTGATTCATCTTGATAAATCAAGGACTGTGGTAGATATGCTCCTCAGGATGAAAGGGCCCATACACACACTCCGTAAACACTACATACGCTGTGCCTCGGAAATGCAGGCCAAGTCTTGGAGGCCGCTGTTTGAAGGCGCGAAGGCTGTGTTTACATTCATTTACGGCAGCTGCCGTCTTAATCCCACACTGCTATTGCCAAGTGATGGAACACTTCAGACAAATTACCGAGGCCCGCAAAAGAAAACACGGCGAGTGTGGGAAGAAAACAAGCGCCATCTGAGATGTTTCTGGTGACAGATTTGCATTGCTTTTAACCAGGGTTCTAACAGCACAGTCGACAAATCTCTGCTCTACAGCAGGTGACAACAAGCGAGCATTTTTAAAACACACGCAACAGTCGTGTCTGCAATTTGCCTTTGTCAGATTAAATGCACTCCAAAAGGAGAAGAGGGTTTTCATAGAGCATATTGCCCTCTGTATTATAGAAAACAAAGGGAGCAGTCTGGTTGCTTGAGAGGGATTTAATTGTAAGTGCTGAATTCAGAGAGCAGATAAAGACACACGAACGGGCCAAACCCCACCTAGCTGGAAGCCCGAAACAGTGGGGGGAACAGGATCCGGGGCCAACTCATTTTCAGTGTTAAGAGCCAAAGCAACACAGCTAATCCGCATTGTCAAGCGGGGGCAAGCATGCAGACATGGATAAGACCACATCCTGAGCATCCGTGTCCCCAAGGCACAAGCACCCAGCTCTTGCTGGATGGGAAGTCATTTGTGAAGTCCTTTGCAACAGCCAGTCAAAGAGGTTAATTGAAAAATTCCTTAATGTCATTACAACAGAACTAGATTAACCCAGAGCTAATTCACTTTATTGTTCTGAAGAGAGGGGACTCGGCGCTGAACTCCAGAGCAAACGTGAAGCCCAGAATCAGGGTTGAGGTGTTGTTTTTAAAGGACTATGCCAGTTTAATTAAGATAGGGAACATTATTCACTGCTCTGCATGGTTGGAAGTAGCAAAGTGGTAGCGCCGTATAAAAGCAGCACCGGAGCCTCTTAAATCAGGGTGGCTTTTATTTAGGCCGTTGAATATGTAAACATGTCGAAAGCTCTCCACGACCCTGCTGTGTAAAGTTGTTTTTGATATTGTTTGTTACTGTACGGAACACTGGGGTCTCAAACATAATCTGTTTGGGTCTTAACATTTGCTCTTCCTGTTTTCCTCATCAGGAGGTGCTACTGAAGAGGGCGGCTGATCTCGTTGAAGCCCTGTATGGAATGCCCCACAACAATCAGGTATGTATCCACACAGCTCTGCTAAATAAGGAACCATTGAAAACGTACTGATAGTATAACCAAAGGGTATTTTCATCACTATATCTGGAACAATGTAGGCTACATGCGTTGTGAGTTAACCATGCAGCCACGAACTCGTGCATCAAAGCAACAGCACAGCTATAAAAAAAACAACAACATAAATAACAAAACCTCTGCCTTCTCTTCGCTTTTCAGGAGATCATTCTGAAGAGGGCAGCTGACATCGCCGAAGCCCTGTACAGCGTTCCCCGCAACCACAACCAGATCCCCTCTCTCGCTAACACAGCCTCCCACGGCATGATGGGAGTCAACTCCTTCAGCAGCCAGCTAGCAGTCAATGTGTCTGAGTCACAAGGGAATGACCAAGGTATGTGTTTAGGGTACGGCTCCATAACTCAGTGGTTCTCAAAAGTGGGGTCCAGGGACCTGCTGGGGTCCTTGAGGGGATTCCAGGGGGTTTGCAGCCAAACAAGAAATAGTTACATTTCATTCTTTTCTTTCTCTCATTAAAATGAGAAAAGGGATAGAAATTATGTTTTTGAACACCGGGTTCACTGCCCCATGCTCACCCATAATATAGGCAGTTAAAGAGTCCAATTAAGTGCCAGATTCTTTTCTTATTAAAGTTGCATCTGAAGAACGTGCCGATATAAAAATGTCTGACCGCAGCAGTAAATCCCCGTTATCATCTACTGTAATCAGTGAACATTTCCCTGGTAAACTCTGCATACCGAAGGAAAGAAATGAATGAACTAAAATCTGCCACCCGTGTTTTTCAGTGGGCTACAGCCGGAACACCAGCAGTGTGTCCCCCCGGGGCTACATCTCCAGCAGCACCCCGCAGCAGTCGAGCTACAACTCCGTCAGCAACAGCATGAATGGCTACGGCAACGCCGGTATGAACCTGGGAGTGCCAAGCTCCCCTGGGTTCCTCAACGGATCCTCTGCCAACTCCCCATATGGAAGTGAGTAGCTTGCCACTATCGCACGCTGTAGTAGCACTAAGCTGCTGCTGATTTAATTCCAGCTCCCACATTCGTTTTCACTTCTATGAATCACTTCTGACAGGGTTATAACATTATTGATGGTGATAATATATTACTATTCATTCACGGGGCTTGTTTAGTTTTAGCACTTCGGAGAACACACATGTAGCTCAGAGTAGAAGGATATTCATTTTTATGTGTATTTTCACCATATGCCACCTGTATTTGTTCAACCGGACAAGATGTTGATGGTAGTGGCCTGTGAGTACTGATCGTGTATCCCCCCTGGCAGTAATACTATCCCAGCCTTACCTTAACTGCCCTCTCCCTCTCCAGCATTACTCACAGCACGTTCTCACTCTCACCCCACCCTCCTTCCTTTTCCCTCCCTATCGTCTCTGCAGTTAAACAAAAGAGCGCCTTCGCCCCTGTGGTCCGACCCCAGGCCTCCCCACCCCCCTCCTGCACCAGCGCCAACGGCAACGGACTGCAAGGTGAGCCCCCCTCACCCCCTCATCCCTTCCCCACGGACTACTGGTCAGATACCGCTGCTCAGGCCTCTGTCCGGTTTGGTGAGGGATTAATCATTACAAATATATGCATTTTGACAGGCCAATTTACACCTTTCAGTTCACACTTACACGCACTCACACAAAGCATGCCTACACACACACACACACACACACACACACACACACACACACACACACACACACACACAAACACACACACACACACACACACACCCACATGCAAATATAGGACTGCAAGCGTCTTCTCACGTCTGCGCAACGCAAACATACATCCTTGTTGCCCTTTCATACAAATGATCCCCTCCGATGTCACAGGAAAAGACCTTCCCAGAATTGTTTTAGTAATTATGTTTATTAGGTTTTGTGCATGTGTCATGACCAACATGATTACTTTGAAAACAAGCTTAGCCGTAGTGTGTGCCCCAAGATTAATAACATTGGGCTTAATGAAGTGGGAAATTAAAGTTCATCTTGCTACACGTTCATACTTATTAATACATGTTGTGCAGAAATTAATGAGCAATGCCTTGCCATCATCTGCGCTGGCAAACTTAAAAGCATTTCAACCATGACTCTACAAATATACTCAGAGCAATATAATAATATATCATCCCAGCACTCCACTAGTCGCCTAATTGTTAAAACGTGTGAAAGTACTGAATATATAAACTCGCACGGTGAGGTACAGTTGCTAATGATATCCTAAGCAGATGGTCTTCGTAAAATAACGGAAGCTACCTTTGATCTTGCCTAATCTCTCTTAGATAATGACGCGGAGGCGCGACTTGGGGAATGTGGAAGTGTAGGACTAATGCGCTGCACAGTCTTAGAGAGTGGAGGATAAAGAGAAAAGGGGAGGAAAGGAAGCGATAGAAGGAATCAGAGGGGAGTGTGAGGAGTGTCTAGTACTGTAGCATTGTGGCATTGTGGGAAGTGACCGTGTTGTTGCTCTGCCGTCACCGCGGCCGCGTCTCCTGGGAGTCTGGGCCACTGTTTGCCATTACCCCAACGCCAGGAGAAATATCACACATAGCAAGACTGGCATGCTGGGGGCTGAAATGTCAGAGCAGGAGGGAGGTTTTCAAACTCCCCGTAAGGACGACGTGCAGCAGCAGGCTGGCGGACACGGCAAACACTCACAGGCACATACGCAAACAGGCACATTAAAGCATACATTCACGCACTGTCAGATGGCTGGACTCACTCAACACACACACACACACACACACACACACACACACACATCCATACACAAACACTAAATTACAAAATGTTAATAAATGTTTTCTATTTATATACATAACTGTTTTAGGCTAATAGACTAATCTTCTTTTTCCTTTATTTTTTTGCAGCCATGTCCGGCCTGGTTGTCCCTCCAATGTAAATGCACTTTCATCATCTCAAGCACCAGTCTACACATTACCACTTCACAGGAGCACACAGCAAAAACGCTGGTGTAATGTATAGTCAAACGCCTGTTCTGTTTTTAAAGATGAAGAAGACAAAAAAAAAAGAATTATTTTTTTTTCTTTTAAATGACTTTCGCAACCTGCAGAAAAAAAAGGATTTCATGAGGAACAATATTTTTTTTTCTGTGGGACTTTTTTTTGGGTTTATTTTTTCCTCCCCATTTTGTCACCCTTGAAGAGGACACGGGATGATGAAGGGTTTATTTTGTATACCTGTCGGGTTGTGCTTCGGCCTTTGGATCTGTCCAATCAACCACACATTCAATACTGGAAGGGACTCTGTGGACTCACCACCTGGTTGTAAAGTAAAAACACTGATGTACAGTACATTTGCCAATGAACTTCAGAAATTGTTTTTCTGTTCCAACTCTCTTTTAATAGATTCACAACAGTTGTGTGTCTTTATAATGTGACTTTTTGTATTTTTATGTGTGAGAAAAATACACAGGGGCCAAGACAGTTTGAATTTCAACTGGAAAATATATGAGATATATAATGTAGAATTGATCTTAAAAGTACAACAAATACGATTAAAAAGGGTGGGGCTGGGTGGGTAAGGTTGTATCATGTTTCATTCCTGCATTTTAACTTAAATTTTGTAATTTATTGTAGCTAGAAATCATCTTCAAAAGTAAAAAAAAAAATCCTCTTTGATTCAACAAGCACACTGACGTGTACAAAACACTGCTCTGTTGATGAATATGATGTACTTCCATGTCTAGAGCTTCCTTTTAAGCAAGTGTGTTTTGCCATGTTTTTCAACTTTTTTGCTAGCACTGTATATTAATGCATTCCTAGGCTACTGTGAAGTCTGTTTCTTGTTGATGAGGAGCAGTCTCCCCCTTCTAGCTCCAACTCCCTTATGTGTTTTATATGTGGTTAAAAATTGTAGACTATTGTGATATTGCCAAACTTGTGCTAAATATTTATACATCTGTCTTTTTCATGTTCTTTTAGATCAACAAAAAAACATTTAAAAAACAAAATTAAAATCCATTGAGAATGTAGGAGTATAGTAGTTCATCGTCATATTTCTGTTCAAATACACACTTGCGCTCACTGAGGGAAATTTTGTAACATATCAACTATAAATAATGTATTTATCTCTGAAATTTTGTATATTGCTTTTCATTATGTATGTATTAATCGTCATGCCCTTAATATAGTGATGCAGCACAGATAATTCAGCCAAGAACTGTTGCCTTCATTTGTTTTCTTTTTGTATTTGATGAAATGCAATGTGCATATATTTCACGTGTATCCTCAAAAATTTGTGTTACTCCGTCAAGACTCTCTGTCCATTTTTTAAAGGGGAAGTCAAACTTCATTGTTTATTTTTATATTGATTTTAAATTATCTATACAGACCATTTTGGAGAAAACTTTGTTGGTTGTATTGTCAAATAAATTGTTTGTGACCCATATGATAGTTGTTAAGATCCAATAGAGACTAATGTGCATGAGGGACAACCTTGGAGATAAAAAAAAACACTCCATTTGTGGTTGTTTTTTTTTCTGTTTTGTAGAATGTATAGAAGTCATTTTTACTCACCACTTATGACTCTGCCACATAGCTTACATGTGTTTACAGGGAAGAAAATTTAAAAATGTCAACATTTGGAATGGAAACAGAAATGAATAAGTGATGTTTTATTAAAATTTTCAGTAAAAACACAATAGCTCCTCAACTGTGGACTTCTTCAGTTTTAAGTACAGTTTGGCTGGCAGACAAACTGACAATCAGAACAAAGAAAAGAGACAGTAGAAACTTCTGAAGACAAACCTGTGATTCGTCTGTAAGTTGTAGTGTTTAGACTTTGCCATAGAGATAACTGTTTGAAACCTGTGGAAAAGTGTAACATCCATAAAAGATGAAAACTGCTCTTTACTCATATTCTTTCAGCAAAGCACTCTGACATTGTGACATATTCCTACTGGTCTTTGTATCAGCATATCCTGCATCTGTGGTGCTTCAAAGGTTCATTGTAGTCATTCATAAACAGTGCAAGCTTTTTATTCAAAGCACCCCAAATGGGGCTCATTCAAATCCCTCATTTCATTGCATTAAGCCACCTAGTTAATAAAGAATCAATACATTGAAAGAGCAAGGTTATCCTTTGTCTATAAGGGCTGGTATCGTTTTGAACCTCTTATAGTTTGAGCGCTGAAAGGGGGGCCACTGTGAAATCTATACTCATCAAGTGGGTCAAACAGAAGGATAGAAGTGTATGAGGGAAGAATGGTGGTTCTCCTTAAAAACAACTGAGCATCTTATCTGGCATCCTGAGTGGTCACGGAGAGCAGGTCACAAAATGTCAATTTCTCATCAAGGCAACATTGTCCGAGGCCACCCCTGCCTTTAATGCACAATTAAACGACGGCAAACCTGAGTGGCAATCAGCATATCACAGCTTATTATGTCAGGCAGCATGCACAGATCGCACGGCAACGGTCGGGAGATAGTCCAGGAGCTGCTGATAGCGCAAAGGACAGATGCACTCAAAAGAGCGATTTAATTTTCAGCTGCGATCGCCTTGTGCTTCAAATCATTCCCTCGATAATCTGATGTGTCTGATAACAATTGCCACACATCTGCTTCCTGACATTGCATTATCTGTTTCAGATACACGTACACAGGTTTGGATCTATCGCCTTGCTCACTGCTCACTGTCTCTGTTATTCAATGTGGCACAAACTCTACATTTATTTAGTCTTTACTGCCCAACACATGAAACCAAGGAAACTGTCTCTCATCGCAGAAACAATAACCAACAGAGGGAGAAAAAAAAAAAAAAGGCACAAAAAGAAAAATTCTGGGGGTAAAAGTGCAATCAAAAAACGACAAGCTTGCTCAGTTGTTGCCAGTTTTAAGAGCTCTGACGCCTGGCAGGCAGGCTGGAGGTACAGTATATTGTCTCAGCAGGTTTCTCTGTACCCAACGACCAGCCACTCGCTCTGCCACACCACTCAATCATTGTGAGAGCCTCTTTATTGGAGAACTCTAATGGCCACCCTCCACCATGATCTTAATGTGTGCATTAAATATTTATAAATCCTGGGTCAATAATGCCCCATAACCAGAGCCTGACAGACCCCCACCGTACCATGTGGCTGCCTCCCTCTCCAACACAGGCAAAGGTCAGGGGGTCATGCAATCAAAAGAGAGCGAGGCTCGCCACATCCATATGTTGCCACTCTTATCAAGACTTTCCTCAATACTGGTTATCTGTCAAAGGAAAGAAATATTGAAAGCAATATCGATCTTAACTAGCCTTGTGTTGCCGAGGGCCCCGCTTCAAACATCTGCTCGTGCATTGTTATATTTCAAAAACACCTCCTCTCAATAATATAAAGCCTGAGCGGTAATATTGAACATCTCTGTGTGGTGCAGGCTGCCTGAGCATGACTAATAACCACGTTATTAACAAGCATCATCGGAGATTTTTAAAAAGTTGATAGACGGACCGAGCGTTTCTTAATTAGCGCCGGGTTAATTGTGCAGCCTGGCACCTACGTGGGTGACTCAGTGGCTTTACGTGACCACTTCCAGGCTGCGCTCCTGTGCTGTTCAGGTGAAAGATTGTGCTCCGGTGATAGCACACACAAAAGAGCGGCCGGACAATGAACCAGTCAATGGAGAGCTCCAGTTGAAAGAGCCACAATGGCCGTGCATGCTGGGAATTGGGCTGGATGATATAAAGGAATGAAACCTTCATTGAGGCCATGGAGGACAAGCATTCAGAAAAGAGGTTTTGTTTGCTCTTTATCAATCTGCCGTTTCCCATGAGAAAAAACAATTCAAACTGACCTTAAAAAGAGAATATTACCTTACGCATCCACTCCCTATGTAACTCTTATTGAGGGGGCTTATACGTTCTCTTTTAATGGACGCTAATAACTTTGAGCCAATATGTGTGCAGTATCGAGACGGGCCGTAAAACTAAAAGGTGGATGATAGTTTATCTGCTCGATGGGCAGGATTTGTTCTCGGACAGACAGGATTTGTGTAACCGCTGAGTGATGTGTTTTGTGAGGGGAAAGAACAGCGACTGCGCCTCTCGTGAAGTTTATACATGAGTAGGGTACTGCTACTGTGACTGCCGAGATCATAAATTTGAGATGGCAATGAATGAAAATAAGAAGTCTGACCTTTTTTTTTTTTGTACAATTCCAGGTTTGAATCAAAACAGGGAATACAGTTTTTTTTTGTTATTTTTAATTTTTAAACAGTCCCACATTAGCGCAGTCTCCTGTCTGTGAATCGGTACTTCAAATAAGTCACTGATCCCCTGCTACTGTACACTGGGAGTCAGCTTTGCAAGGAAAACTCTAGATCCTCGCAAAGATTTCCACTTCACTCACTGCAGTCAAGGAGGATGCGCAAAGTATCCCAGTGCTTCAAAATCCATTAAACTTGTATTTGGGTGTCATTTGATACGTCATCAATGTTTCAGTGCATTTCAAACCCACAAATGCAGGATTTACCCCCGGTAGAAATACAGTATTCACTATAATTTCGTTCGATGAACTTCACTTAGTCCAAAAATCACACTGTTAAGACTGCCTGGTCAGGGAGTGTTAGGCTATGGTGATAAAATAATATCACTTGAACTGTATTTTCTGCCACAGTCTCCACCACATAGAGCTCCTTTCATAGTACCCCTTCGTAGTGCTTTGTCCAGTAGTTCTGGATATGATATCATCTATTAATAATGTATTGGCAATGGATTACATAAAAAGGGAGCAGAAATAACATCCAATATTCATGCCCCCTGAGCTTGACTGTGTCCAATCCGTTTGGCCCATAAAACCTTAGCCCCATTTCCATATCCGCTGTGGGTCACGACAGGTCTGCCGCACAAAGGCTCACAGAGCAGCTCAACTCAGGAAAAGGGCAGTAAAAATCGGGTGGATTTCTGAACCTTTATGAAACAGCCCCCCTTTGGAAAAAAAAGTGAAAAAGCCCTTTTCCGATTTCAGCGCCTGTGAAAAACCTGGTACTGTATTTCCCTCTTTAATTGTGCCACTTGAGAAATTGACGTGCCTCTGAAACATGGCATGAATCTCACAGTTATTGCAGTCCCCTTGGCAGGGAATGTTGATACAACATCTGCATGCTATAGAAAGTAATGGAAGTAGCAGAGGTGGCAGCTGCAACTCTACAGGAAGTGTGCCATTTTCAGGCAGTGCTGCTGTGAGAACCACTAACTGCCAGCCTGGTCTTGCAGGCAGCTCTGATTGCCAGGACACTATGACAAACACGCAGGGGCTGGGAGTGTTGCATCCTGGGGGATGACAGCTTCTGTTTGATTGTCAATAAGGCTCATTAGCAGAAAAAATGGAGAATGCAAAAAGAGATTAAATGGTTTGAGACAGGGTCCCCCTCATGTTTCATTACAGAGGATTTATCAGGCCCTTTATTTCATCAATTCCACAAAAAATCGTTTATTGCTTCCACCCAAAAAATAAAGCTAAAATTATAAAAAAAAAAAAAAAAAAAAATGCAAACATTCTAGTAATTGTAATGAACCTCAAGCGAATCCATCAAAACCGACCCAACAAGTGCTAATCAAGCCCTTTAACCATCATCCACACCTTACATAAACCTCCCTCCTCGTGCTCGGAGCGTCTCTCATCTTAAGAACAGTGGCGGATGTTTCCCTCCATCTTAGGGAGGAACGGCCAACAAAGCAGCGTGTAAGGGCCTTTCCCTGAAGAGTCCTTGTCACGCCGCGCCAAACCTCTGTGATTATCGTTGTTTTTGCAGAGAGTGTCCATGCCTGCCAATACCGCTGTTCCATAAATGAATTTGGCCCCTCGTCAACGAATTACCTAACACGCAGAACTGTGTATGTGTCACATCCAATTCCAACTCACCGGCTTTGGTGGTGTGTGTCAGCTGGAGGACTTAATCATCAATCGTCAATCATAATAAGCGAAGCACATTGATAGGGCTCCTTTTTTTTTTTTTTTTTTCTTCCCTCCAACACAGTTAAATAAAGTGTAAAGGGAGAAGTTAAAACTGACCTTGTTAAATTGGGACCACAATTTATATTCCTAATTTAGTGTATGGATTAATTAGTCTTGTGTGTGTGTGTGTGTGTGTGTGTGTGTGTGTGTGTGTGTGTGTGTATCAGTTTCCATGCGGCGGAGCTTATGAGCTATATCCACTTCATCAAATCACTGCTCGCTTTCATAAGGAAACTCTGGAATGATATCTGTCAGTCCAATCTTGATGTTTTTGCTCAGAACGGGCTTTGCATATTTTTAGCAGCGCACTTAATTAATGCTTAATTGGACGATTTATAGAGAGGACTTTTCTACTAATCAATAACCCCTATCTCACATCATACAAAATTAATCACTATGACCTGTTATCAGGCCTTAATGCAGCCGTACACACACATAAAATGCAAACTGGCAAGGCATGCATTTCGCACAAGGCTAAGGAATCTGGCTCATATTTTCCCTCTCCCTGATCCAATCCACTCCTCTCCCCCGTCATATAGATCGGATCTGCGGGGGCCAGAGGCGCTGACAGAGCCCAGATGCTCCCAGTCTGTCTGGGGGACTGGGGAGACTGGTGCCATGGGGTCCTGGAGCCTCTGAAGTGCCGCCCCTCCGTCAACATGACCAAGGCTAGACCTGCACTTTCTCCAGGCTGAGACACTCTCCTTACCACACTGACAACCACGCTGCATAGTCACAGATTGATACATGCAGGGATACGCACTCACAGGCACCCGCTCTCACGTAATGTATGGTCGTTCATCAGCCGTTCCTAATTAGAGACCCCCAGACCAACAGTTGAGTTCATAAGGTTACGCCGACACACTGATACAAGGTTACTTACGCACACACTCACATGCTGATACCTCTCAGGGTTTCTTCTACTTTCTCATTTAATCCTGCTCTGTCTCATCACCACTGTCCTAAACTTGCTCATGTGGAGGGGGGGGTCTCTTTGTTCTAAAGAAACAAAAACAAAAAAAAAAGGCACCATACGAATCCTCCATCCTCCCGCTTTCTCTCTCAAAACACAAAGATCATTACAAGAGCATCAAAGTATGCCATGTTTGAAATGATATTTCTCTTTGTAGTTGTGGCGTAGCGTGGAGTGTGTTGGTATTAGATGCTGCTGTGGCAGCTGTCGTGGCTGGCTGCGTGGTGCCTCAGTGTCAGGGCCTCTGAGGCCAGGCTGTCCCGGCAGACAGACAGAGGGGGAGGAAACCTGATAGCGCAGCCAAGCCCCAGTCTAATGTCTGCCTATCCAGCTATCTATTCCTGTGTCTATCTGTCTGACTGACTGTTGGACACTGCCTATCTGCATGCCGGACACTCCTCTGGCTCCCAAGCAGCAGTGCACCGCTTGCAGCTGAGTTAATACGTTCCAAAAAGTTATCTTTTTTTTTTAAGCATACAAACTTCTCAGGGAAGAATAAAAGGAGCTATTTATGAATCACTGATGTAGCTGCGGGATTCACTTCGGCATGGTCCCCACTAAGCTTGCGACTCGTACCAAGGGGTGCAGGTTGTGATAACATTAGAATTATGAGCCGACATGTATGAGGAGCAAGAGATGGAAGCGCAGAGTGTTTGTATTTGATGTGGGGGCAGAAAATTGCTCTATAATGAGGAGGGGTGCCGGGATATGAGCTGGGAAGTGGGGAGTTGGAGACAGGATATAAGTTATGAGAAGGAAACTAATGTTAGGAAATGCAGAGGTTGTTGTTGTTGCTACTGTAAAAGCTAAAATGTATCTTGTTTCTATCGGCCATGATTAATACAGCCCGGCCAGGTCAAAATCCCGCACTAACGCTACGGATGCCACCAACCATATCCTCGCTCTTTCTGGGGCTCAAATGAGTGTGTGTTGTAAAGTGAGGGAGTGTGTGTGTGAGGGGGTTAATAAATGTTGAATCAAACGCCGCACGAGACACTCACACTCCTTAAGGGTTGCCCATTAGCGGTGTGTGGGTGCATGGGGAGTTTATCAGTGTCTGGGTGATTTATGAAGTCAGACTCAATATCATCCACTTCACCCACACACATATGGACATACACATGTGCGCACACCAACACGCATGGCCACATGCTCAAACACACACACACGCGCTCACGAGCATGCGAGCACATGCACTGTGTAGTTGCTCTTTCTCTCTCTGAAATGGAAGCAGATATTAGGCCAAAATTAAAGGTTTCACAGAGATTAACAGTGCGGATGATGAGATCGTCTCGGCCTCTTTTAATCTAATTCCTTTTTTATCTCCGAGCCAGCATGATACGGAAGTGGTACACACGGTGAAAATACTCCCACAAAATAATACAGACATAATAATAATAATAATAACACTGCTACTAATGCTGATAAATATTAAATTGCCATGGAAATGTAAAAATTGAGAAAATAAAAAGGTTTGAATTATCTTTAAGAGATTCCTTGGGTAGCTAAGCAATTACATGGCCAATTACTGGCAGCATGTTTGAAGCTCTGATGCTGGACTTGTTTTTTAACATCAGACTCTCAGACCTCTACAGACATCAGTTTCTCCGGCTGCGAAATTCACAGCATTCCATAGAATTTACTTATCCACAAGGAAAAAAAAAGGAGGGTGCTTACAGTGCACTTCAGAGTGCGCCTGGCTTAAATGGGACCCCTTGTGGCTGTGTCACAGCTCCCTTCGTTAGGGGGCTGACTGTAGCCTGTAGTCACCACAGGCATCATTAGCCCCTCTGTGAAACCACAGACTGAGTCTCATTCTTCATCCGCCTGTCTGCTGCCTCAACATCTATGCTGCGATGGCGCTCCAACGGCAGAGTAAGTGAGTCCGGCAGCACGGCAAGACAGCCACGAGGAGCTGATCGGATAAGAAATTCAAAAATGCAGCAAAGTTCAAATGTATTCAGCGAGCGGGCCACTTGAATTGGTTCCGTAAAGGTTAGAGTCGAGGTTATTTTGGAGGGTGGATTATTAGGCTACCTGGGCTGGACAGAAAAAGAATAACTATGGGCAAGTAAGGGTCACTCTGGGGCTGCACTAGACTGTTCAAGAACTTAGGGAAAAAAAATACTAAACTGTCAATGTTACAACACATCATCGTGAGAAAATGTAGAAAATAAAAGTAAAGGACATATTCAATTAAAGTCGCTGCTATTTCTAAACACACACCACCACTGCTGCCCTCTCCATATGGTCGTTTCAAGAGAGAATAATTTATCCCAAAGGGATTAAACTGGGTTGTGATGAAAATAAAATAACATATAAACATTTAAGTTACAGATTAAATGTGCAGGATGAATTCAAGGTTGAAATGTTGATTTCTGTTTCCCGTTCTGTACTGCCCTCTAATGGAAAACACTACTCAGAAATAAAAAAAAGGAGCTCCGACATCCAGAGCTGCAGTGAGGAGAAGACATACAGCATAATTAATTATGAGCTGAACTGAGTGAACGCTACATGAAATCAATTTTTAAATTAAATGCAATTAAAATGATGAAAAGGCACGATTTGTCATTTTGAGATGTATTTATTTAAACACGTCCAACAAAAGTACGGTATATAATGCATAAGACATCTCCAGTCTAGGTGGATTATAAGGCTAGAGCAAACAATGAGATCTAAATGAAGACAAAACAAATGCTTCACTACAAAGCTTTGTAGCAGTAAAATTCAGAGCCTTTAACTGGATGTTGAACAAAGCATTCACTTGGCAGGAAATTAAAAAACCAACGAGAGGTACAAAGACTAATTCTGCTTAGGAAAAAAAACAACAACAACAACAATGCAAGAGACATATTTTTAAGGGAATAATAATTCTTTAGAAAAACCATTCCAGCACTATCTGGCAAACGCAACGGAGACCCACGGGAGCATATGTTTGTAATTCCTACTGTTCTCTGTTTAAGTTATTTTTGTACATTCTAATTCTGCAACAACTCTGTATCACATTAACTATGCAGCATCTCTATTCTTAGATTTTAAAAAAGAAGAATAAACTGAAAATCTACAAGAAGCTGTTGTTCCACCGAGTGTGCCAAACACGCTAAACTTTATGGCCCTGTTTTGCGTTGTTAAAAAATAATAATCCTGGCCGTGTGTGTGTGTGCGTGTGTGTGTGTGTGTGTGTGTGTGTGTGTGTGTACTGAATGAAGGACAGTTGGCCTCTGTCATGCTTTAGCCTTCGCTTCTCTGCCTCTCATGGGTGAGCAGCCATTGTTTGAGATGGTTGCCCTTGCCGCTCATGTACGGCCCACTCTGTCCACTGCTAGAAATGACTCGGTGGCAGGGGATGAGGAGAGGAACCTGGCACAGACAAACGGAGAGAAAATTCAACTCTGAGGAAATAAACATGTTGAAGTTCTGAAAATATTACACAAGAACAATTGTACAATGCGAACAGGGGCACTTTTAAAATGTTTTCTTTACAACAAAGAGGGTTTTTTTTCTTTCAATTTATAAATTCAGAAAGGAGGTTGCAGAAAGAAAATTGTTTTAAACTTTAAAAATATAAATTCCATGAAGGATCAGTACTGTTAGCATTAAACTATGACACGTTACTAAAAAACGAATGTTTGAAAAAAAAGAAAAAAAGACACACAGATTGGAGTTTTACGCTTTCTTATTCTCAGGTTGACATTTATTGTCACAGCAACACAAGAGTTGGAGATGTTGATAGTAGATATGTATTATGTATGAAAGAATCTCTGATTTACCACATAAACGGTGCGACTTAAAAGTAACCAACGTGCAGAAAATATGAATCTGCACTTTTCTTCTTTTTTTTTTTTGTTGCTTTTTATGTTCATGCACTGCATGAAAACAAAGTGTCACACCAGAAGTGTCTGGTTTGATCCTGCACAAATCCACATTCAGGGTGATGGCTCAGTCTTTGGGTATAAATGTTTTTTACTCTTTAATAGTGTAAAGCAAAGAAGCAATCAAAAATTAATGGGCAAAAACACCAGCAGGATGAATATTCAATCGAGAGGGTGTCAACATTAAGATCTGATAACCCTGTGATCATTAAAAAGAGGAAGTCGGTGGAGCGTTTACTCTTGTTGCAGAAGACTGCCAGGGGGGTCCCGAGTTCTTTGTAAACTAAATGGCTGGAGAAAGATTAAACAAGCAAGCCCAAAACACTTCGATCATTGTGAATTCAGAACAAGACGAGTGGCAATGGTTGGAATGAGTCACAGCAATGATTCCTCTTTAAATATTCTTAATGTTGCCCTCATTGTTACTTGTTACACGAAATACAAAAACATCCCAACTGCTGCTGCGTTGTGACTATAATTCTCCATTTGAACCAAGTTATCCCGACACCTCCAGCCTTTTCTATAAAAGTTGGACATGCAGTGTGTTTCAGTTCAAATCCATCATTAAACCCGCTCCCATATCAACAGCAATAAAACTTTCCGAGCCCCAGATTAACCTTGCAGACAGAGAAATACTGCTCGAGTATTCGGATCAATACTGTTCCCCGGGTTTGGAAGGAGAGCAGGGTACCCTCAAGGCCTGCAGATCTGCCTCTTCACTTGGGGGGAAAAGAGCACTACGCCAGGCTTATCAATACTCAAATCCTGGTGAAGAAGAAGTGCCACAGAGAGGCGAGGATCGATTGAGCACACTGAGCTTTTCACAGTTGAAGCCTGAGTGGAGCAGCGCTACTGACAAGTAATTGACACTGACAATCTGACTCTGGATCTGTATCAGGAGCTGAGGGCTCAGGCTCCCAGGCTCCCTGACAAAAGGACGGAAATGTCTGTAAAACACGAGACAGAGAGGTTTTATACAGCCATCCAAGAGCAACGCCATTGTCTAATGTCATATACAAAGCCAATAAAGAAACTAGTGCGTAGTATTAAAAACACACTTTATTTTGTGGTTTATTTGGATTTACTCCGTGTTTCAAATTAATTTTAATGATCATAAATTACTTTTCTTCCTACTTTAACAACAAAAACAGTGTCAGAGGAAAAGCACGGTACTAAGACGAGGATGTACACAAGCTACTTCACTGCACATGTGAGGGAGAGCATCTCACTGGCTGCATTTCTGTACAAGAAGTGTTCTCTGCCTCACAGAGCACACCGGTGGTGCCCACAGCACTACATGGGCAGAGCTAAACGGGCTTTGATCAAAGGGTTTGATCAAAAGAAGACACACCACTTGCCCTCTAGCTCTCCATTTTGTACACAGTGGATTCATGGGCAAAATGATGCGGGCCAGGTTTCCTGCAAGAATCGGAGATTTGCAGCGAACATCTACAGTAAAGATTTGAGAGAACAGGAACAAAAGGTGTGGGCTTAAAATTGTGCTGTAGGTAGACGTGTACTTCTCCGCCGCTCTCAGAGGGAGGCGTTCATATTCCGCTATTGCTCATCTTCGAAACACACCTACAGTTTAGATTACATATCCTTCATCACGAAGATTTCTTTAAAACTTATTTTATTTAAAAACTCAAGTGGAGTACACAAGTACTTTGTTGTAGGCAGAAATTGAAACAAAACAGATGGAATGAAAATCGTTGTCATCACTTTATATATACTGAGAGAATTACATATAGAATAGATTACATATATCTTTTTATTAATTGTTTTTCTATTTGTATACGTATTACAGCATTATTACAACATAACATATTGATGTAAAACCATAAAAAAATATATTGCAAATCATGTGTTGTTGTTACACATAATCCAAATGTTATTTATTAATATTTATTTGGAGTCGTAACTGATGATTAGTTTAATTATCACTTGATCTGCTGACTACTTTCCAGATTTAATCGTTACGTCTGTAAAACATCAGAAAACAGTGAAAAAATATCCATAACAGTTTCCAAGGTGACAATTTTACGATTACCGTAAACGGAAAAAAGCACATTTTCACATTTTAGTAGCTTTAATTAACCAGAAAATGGAGTTATTGCTGAAAAGTGACTCAAAAGCAACTTATCAAAATAGTGGCAAATTAATTGACTAATCGTTGCAGCTCTATATTTCATACTGGAAGTGATGTCATGGTGTGTGTTGACAGTGATACTTGTCAAATTCCTTATTTACTACCCTTATAATAAACCTTTGACTATAGGCAGCTTACAACATGCAGGTTCATAGAGTCATTCAAAAAAATTGTAATAAAAATAATGTTTCCCAATCTGACTAAATAAAGTAAGTCAGAGAGAAGCCTGTCAATCAATGCCAGCCACACTCACCGGGTTCCTCCTCATGGCCCCTCCCACTGCCCGCACCGCTCTGGGGTTTCCCGCCATCTCAGCGAGGCGCTTGTACGAGACCGTCTCTCCAAACTTCACATCCTTCAGAAGTATCTGCAACACGCGGCTGGTGAACGCGTCTTCGCCACAAAGCAGAGGACAGAGAGGAAGAGCGAGAGACAGACGGAGAGAACAGAGGAAGAGGGAGTCCCTCGTTTAATCAGACGGCTGCCTGAGAGGCTGGCGACAACAAGACAACACTTTAGTACAACGCGGATTTCACTCCTTTGAAATAAACTGGTGTTTTGAATTTAAATCAAAAGTTTGAGACATCACTACATTTTTGATCAACTTAATGGTTTTTTCATCATGTCGAACTGCATGTTTGAGGGCCAATTCTTCCTCCAAGGGGCTCTGTAGGACTTTACAATACTCATTAACAACTAAATACATAGAAGTCCCTCAAGTTGACCTTAGAACTAGTATTAACATGCTACAGAAGCTGATGTGAGAAAATTATTTCTATGGCAGAAAAATCTAGGTTATGCTTTGAAAGGTCACAGCTAAAATTAAAAAAGTTCGCTCCTTCATTTAAAAGGATTAAGAGAGGCCAAAAAGACTGCAAATCTGCTCCAGATTTTTAATAATAATAATTTGAATGTTGCACACCATTTGTGGCAGTGGGATGACTTTGAGGTTAATCAGACCAATTTGTCCTTTTAATTGCTTTCTATTCAGAGTAGATTCATTATATCATCTTCACTTAAATGGCGGAATTCTTCAAATCATCCGCAGCTTAACCGACCACATTAACGGCTTTGATTTCATTAGCACTTTAGCAGTAGCATTATCTTTTTTTTCTGGATTACCAGGCAGTGACTGAGAGGCATGTTTGTCTAGTTCTGATTGCGAAAAAAAGGGGGAAAAAGCGTATTTGAAGCGTCTCGAAACCTTAAGACATCGATGCAGAGAGCTTGTGTAGCAAGTGAACAACACTTTTTTTTTTTGCACAGAGAACAAGATGGGGAACAATAGTCTCGTTATCAAGAGGGGGTGAAATTCTTCTACTACATACATGTACTCAGTCATGAAAATTCAATTAGTGATCTCCCATTCTCTCTCATTTATATGGTCTAAGAGAGCACATGACAAGTGATCTATGAGAAATCCCTCTAAATTGGCATTGTGTGAAAACATGTCACACCCCTGTCTCTCTTCTACAGAGTGAACATCCTTTGCTCCCCAGGCTCCCTCGCTACCTTATAGTCACTCTCCGCTACACAAAGCCACGCGAACAAGGCAATTTGCCTAAACTGGGGGGAATAAGTGTAAAACCTAAAGGGGATATATTTGATTGATGCGCACCCATGTGAGTTCTTTGTCTTGAACAAGGCCCGTAGGTACTGTTTAATAATTTTTCAGGTAATAATCACGCTGTCAACGAGATGACGGGCTCTTACGCAGACAGACTTAATGTTATGAGGAGATAAGATACACCCCTGAAATTTCTTTTATGCATTATTCTCCCTCATAAAGCTCGGATTTGGCCACATGATGTGCGTGGTACATATTGATATCGCTTTGTCACCGGCTGAGTAGATGACAACTTGCCCAGACTATGGTTGTGTCAAATCCCTGTTGATGCAAACGTTATTGACAAACAACCAAAGTCAGTGTCACGCCAGCAGCAGACGCTGCTGAGCACTTTCGCCGACAAGCAGCAAGCTACGGGGCCGTTTATACTTCTATAAATCCAGAGCAGCATTTTTTTTTTTCCTGTAAGGTTTCACATCTCCAACAAAAAAACAAGTGTCTGCGCTTTTATCTGCCGCTACAGAGGTTAAAGAACTTTGCCCTCATCAGTGTTAGTGACAGAGACTTCATGCGGGTCACTCGAGGTGACCAGCAATGATTTGGAGAGCAGTCCCCTAGCCCCATACTTCATAAAGAGCCTAATACGCTGTGTCTGGGGTCAGGACCCTCTTTAGATCGGGGTGTAGTGATGTCAATTGTTTAAATAAAAGTTGAGAGGAAGCACTTACATGTTTACAGACATCCCATAATTATGTCACAGGTCATTACCTACCATGAGGCCAGGTGATAGGGCCACTGCAGAGGCAGAAGGCAGAGGCAGATTGAGCCGCAGTAAAATCGAACAGATCTAGTGATTATGAATGTATTGGCACGTATGATTGATTTGCTCGTAATTTTGTATATGAGAGCAATTTAAAAGAAGAAATAAACAATGGACGTAAACTGAATTCCATCAGCCCAGCTAATGATAGATTTGGGGAGATGACTTTCAGCTGACAGTCACCTCTTATATGATTGTGACAATATGAAGACAATAGTGGAAATGCAGCTACCTCATTATCCTTTGTGTCTAATGGGAGGGAAGACTTTGACTCCCAGTCAAAGTGTCTCTTGAGTCTTGAGGGATCCATACTTTTGAAGGCTGACGGGGTGCTGATGATTCTCTGATTATTCGATATTCTGAAAACGTTCATTTCCCTAATTCCTCTCCACATCACAGGGGCGAGTCCTGGTGAGTGTCTCATCTCGCCCTGTGCTGTGCACAGGGGGAGGTTCAGCCTCCTGCAGGAACACAGTCATTTGGGCTTTGAAGAGCGCCCTTCCCCCCCTTTGCCTGGCCCCCTCCCTGCATATTCCCCGTGCCGCTTACCGAGACTAAGATCCTCTCGTCTGTTACATATGGATGTATAATTAATGAGATAAGAATATGCATCGTTTTGAGAACCCATGATGGTGTCTGTGTTTTTCTGAGGGGGCAAACGCGCGTGCTCGTACACACGCACACATGCGCCATTCCTCTACCTCTAACGACCAAACCTGCGTGTGATCTTGCACATGACAATCAGTCAGACAGTATAGAAAAACTGCACCTCGCATCTCCTTTCATGTCACCTCTGTTGCTCAGGTATATCGTGACAGCTAATATGAAAAGTGGCTTGTTTTGTCAGAAATGTGTAAATAAACATGGCAACACTTCAAGTGAAGGTCACAACTCAATATTACATGACAAGTGCTGCGAGAGCGCTGTCGCGTTCAGGTTCTCCCACAAGATAACTGAGCAAACAAAAGTTGGTTGTCACAGATTGTAATGACCTGATTAAACTTGTATTTTTTTTTTTTTCCCAGGCAGGCAGCGGCTGCATGACTGGATCGAGTAGGAATGTGTACAGCAGTAAGGGAAAAAAACTGAATCCTTAATATTTGTGAATTAACAAGCAAAAAAAAAAAAAAGAAAGAAACCTTCTATTTTCCTCCCCTCCACAGACAAATACTCTCGATGCTCACATTTAACATTATTATACTGGCATGGCCTATGGTTCTGACTACTGAGAGCAATCCAAGCCTAAACCCTGTATTTACTGAGCCCCAAAACAACAGGCGAGGGAGAGAGGTGGAACACAGCACAATCACCTATTCAGATCAGGTACTAATGAAGAATTCCATCTATCCTGAAATTTAATTAAAACCCCAAAGACTTCAGATGAGATGCGATTTGAAAGAGCCTGGGGCTGGTACACAAGCACTTGGTGGCGAAGGGAATCACACTGAAAGTTGATATCGTAATTGGTCCTGATGTATTTCTGCATTGCCTTTGCGGGAGCGTGGGACTCATAGCTGTATACAGGGTCTCGATGGAGTACCTGCTCATTGAAAATGCCATCACTCAACCACTGCAGATCTGCATGAAATTAGAGAGCAACTAAGGCCTGATTGCAGGGGAAAAGAGGCACAATTGTTAAATGCATATATTAAAGCTTTTTTTCCCCTCCTGTGTAGGTGTGCTTCTGGGTCTAAATGAGCACTTCAGAAAATCTTTAGGTTAAAATGCAATGAACGTCTAAGTGTGACAAAGAAATAGCCTGTAATTGCTTGAAAACGGCACAAGTGCGATAAGTTTGCGATTTCAAAAGTGAGTTGTCAGGCTGCGAGAATTGTTTGTTTCCTCAAAACAAAAAGCGCCAGGGATAATTAATTCCTCATTTTTTTCCTCAGCGCCCTCAATCATTCACTCGGCAGTCACAACTACCAGTTGAAAGGACACTAATTGCCAATTTTTCGGGGTGCTTTCATTTTACTCGTCCTAGGTGACTGGTCAAGCCAACAATAAGCTCATTCAAACTTTACCACCATTCACATGTTGTCAGTGAAAAAAAAAAAAAAAAAAAAGGCTTCCTGTCTGAAAAATGTCAAGAGTGGAATTCGATCAGTTTCAAAGAATGTGCCAAGAATCATAGAAAAGCTTGCCAAGACTAACACGCGTGGTAAGAGCTGCCACAGATTACTGAACCAAGTTACAGCTCTGTGTTCTGTTCTCTCTCCTCTCGCTCACCCACTCACTCGCTTTTCCTCCGCTCTCTCTCTCTCTCTCTCTCTCTCTCTCTCTCTCTCTCTCTCTCTCTCTCTCTCTCTCTCTCAGCCATAAAATACTTCATTATAACACAGTGAGCCAGTGAGTGTAAGTGATGTAACTGACAATTAAGAGTGAAAGCCTGATCCCAGTCATGGCTCTGCAAATATTTATCCATGACAGACCTCCTTGCAGGGCGGGGTGGTGAAAGGCAGGGAGCGGGAGACTCCCAGTGGTCTGCGGCTCACTGAAGTACGCCTGGAGCCATTCGACGCAGCGCTGCAACTCGGGGCTCATTTCTGCCGGGCTATCGTTGACCACACAGCTCAGGGGGGCCTCACTGCTCCTGCGAGGGATACAAGGCAGGATGGGGAGTTGAGGTGGGGATCAGAGGAGCGATCATAATACCCAATTCTTGGTTGAATAGTACTAAAATATGTCACAAGAGTGTAATAACATGCCACGGGTGACACAGATGCAAGATGGCATAATTTGCAGAGTGAAACTAAAGTTGTTAATCGAGACGTGTTTAAAATCTAAAGTTCCACATTTTCGGCGGTGCTCCTGTCAGTGGGCTGTGAAAGACAGAAAACTCAGTAATCCAGGCATTTGGTACAGTAGATATATATATTTTTTTATGAAGTGCACCATGATAAGAGTATGAAAGGAAACATTGTCGGGTCATAAGGAACGGCGCTAACAGTTTATTTCAAACAACTTTAAGGAAGCAGAACCACTTTCTGAAAAAAAAAAAAGTTTTCAAAAGTCTTGCAGCTCTTATGGAAAAAAAAAAAAAGAAGTTAAGAGCACACCGTTAACAACAGTTTTAACTCTGCTTGGGTCTAGTTTATAGTTCATGACAAGAATAAATGGATTTTTTTTGGCCAGAGCGGTGCTGGCCAGCAAAGCACTGCACTTGGACGTGCATCTTAGCATGAGTAGATGCTTGGAGGAATTTGCCGATGGTTGAGTTGGCATCACTTAACAGCTGAATTTCTCTCCGCTGCTGACCACCCCCCAGGTCAATGCAAGCAGACTGACCCATATTTGACACTTAAAGACCCTACTGGGAAGGTCCTCTCTTAGCATGTGCATTACTGCAAAGTGGACCTCAAGCTGTGTTGTGGATCTAAAGCAGGCCGCCAATTCCATTAACTGGTGTACAGGACTTATAAATAAATAATATCACCATTTAAGTGCCCCTTTTTTCAAAATTGGCTTATCCTGTATGGTATTAATAATAGACATTTACTTTGTTAAACACACAGACCGTCTCTCTCCTGCCCGCCGTAACAACACGGCCCTAAAGTGTTTTTACACTTCTGCAGGTCACAGTTTGAGCAACGTTTTATATTGGACATGTGAAGCTGAGGTTTACTGGAGTGTTATGACTGAGCAGGTCACTTTTCAGGGAGCCGCTCTGCCTGCTAGTTTGTGGCTAGTGTGTGATGAAAACCTCCTGGGTGCCGTTTAACAGTGGGTGTAAATACAGTAAAAGGTGTAAATACTCTCATTTCTAAATAAACCACACAGCGGTTTATAGTTGAGTGGCGAAAAAACTCGCAAACCCACCAGCGGGTCCTGTGCTGAGACCCGCTCAAACAATGGCCATGGCTCATGGCAATCTCTGTCGGCATGGGTGAGTGCCCAGCCAGCCCCTACTTGTCATTGTCTCTCCTTTCTATCCTTCCCTTCCCTCCCTCCCTCCTCATTTCCCCCTCTCTATTTCTCTATCCTCCCACTCCAGCTCTTTTGGCTCCCCACCACCTACACCCCCAGACACACACCCACCATCCCCCCCTACCTCTCTTTCTCTCTGCAAGGATCTTCAGGCCACTGTTCCCTCTCTAAACCCCCCCCCCCCCCCCCCCCCCCCCACCCTCTTCCCCTCCACCTCCACCTCCACCACCACCACCTCTACCCCTCCACAGCCCCTCTCTCTCTCTCTGAGAGGATGTTCCAGCCGCTGCACACTGACAGCTCGGGGATATTGTGTGTGGAAATGTTCCTGTTGGACCCGCAGGCCCTTACAATCTACCGGACAAAGGCTAGAGCACCTTTGCTTAAGGCTCGGCACCTTTGACCTCCAGCTCACACTTCAGACTTGTCACCGTGGCTAATTTTCTTCTCCCCTCAGCCCTCCGTTATGGATGTGCCCGGCTTCAAAAGGTGTTTTGAGTGATACAACATTGACAGTAGTAAAAGTTAATGCAATGCAGTACATGTTATGGCCGGTAAACAACACCGAAATAAATAAATAAAAGTGGAACAACATCAGTCGGGCTGAAGTCTGTCACCTCTAGGTGCAATGGGGGATTGTTTTTAAAGAGCATGTGGGCAGTGGAGATGTAGCTCCTGCACTGGCAACATTTCCAGTTGCTTCAAAGAATTACGAATAAAGCAGCATCATATGACCTTCATAGTGTCCGGACTGGCACTTTAGAAACTCTGCATTTCAAATGAGAGATTAGAGATGTGTGATAAATGTTGGGTATATTACAAAGAAACTCTCAAAAAGTGAAGCAATCTTTATATTGTTTTAAAGCATTTGACATCCCCTGTCTAAAAACCAAGAATTATAATTAGTAGTGATCATAAACAGTATCTCAATACCTGTGAATAACAGTTGGAAATTGGTTAAAGCAAAACTGTTATTTATTATCTTTCGACTAGTTCAAATGATATATTTTTTTAATGTCCTTCAGGCGTTTACTATTTCATCACAGGTAAGGAAATAAGAAACTAATTCCAAACTAGCCAGGATCTGCTGCACTAAAAAGAATATTTCCCTTGATAGAAGATTGAGATTTGAGAAAATGTCTAATATTGTGCTCCTGTCACAATCAATTTCCAATTACCATAAATCATTGCTGCGTAAAGTGGGAGTCATTTGGACTTCTACCTATTTTCCAACTCTAATATAAAGAATGAATTGAGCATTTATACAATGTTGGAGGTTATTTCATTCATCCTGGAGGAAACAATCAAAGGAGACAAAAGAACAAAAAAAAAAGAAAAAGAATAGCCAACATTATATTTGTCAATTTCCTTCGGCATATTCTGTATCTGTAGTTGCACAAGACTTCACTAAGACTTTTTCTATCAGCTGCAGCCGTAAGAATGAAACAGGTTAACCACAGGATCTAATTGAAAGGAATCTGGCGAAGGGTGTAATGGTATATTGCACAAAAAGGGGAAAAACTCAGAACTCATGCCTCCATCCTGTGAAGCGTGATGGCGCTCATCCTGACTCGATCGGCTGTCACTTTTGACACAGCCTGCCAGAGTTCTCCTTCACCGATCATGGGTAACATGGCGGGTCAGAGGATGAAATAGAAAAGGCCAGGAGCAGTCCAATATTTTCCTCGGCCTTATAGCTGCAGATACTTAACTCAGAGACGTCAAAGACTCAAGAGAGCATGAAAAAAGCCTAAAATGACTGTCTAAAAAGGGGAAAAAAAATACAGCATGTCTCTATGAATGTCAAGATCCTGATGGTCTCTGAGCCAAAGGCTGTGATACAATTGTAAGCCACTTGCTCAATGCAGCTCGTTCAACCATTTGAAGAGCATTCAGATGCCTATCTGGCTACCGCGGCACTAAAGTCGAGAGCTTTTGGAGTGGTAAGCTGTAAGGAATGCTTCCTATTCTACTGTGGGGCGCACGTTTCGTGCTCTGCCGTTTCAAAATAAAAACAACTCGGCCGGATAAACGGCTCTCTAGATATCCAACCACTCTTATTAGCGAATGTCCGCCGAAGAGGCCGCAACACTCAATCCAATACATAAAGGTGGCGGTAAAATACTGCAGAGTAGGCAACAAAGCACACAACAATTAGGTCTTCTCCCAACTGGCTAGCCACAGGAGTCAGTGAAGGCGTGTATTACCAGAGCCTTAACTCTTACTCCATTATGTAGTGTATCCACACACCCCGACGCAGCAATGTTTATCTACAACAGACTACTGAGCAGTTTCAAATAGTGTTTTTAGCCTCTATTCTCAAGTGCCATAGTAAGAGATTCCAATTACCCGAATGGTAAGGAGCCAGTGAGGGAGGCATAAAGTACATTAGGGATCCCCTGTAACTGCAGGGACCTTTTAGAGCCTCAACTGAAGAGGGCCGAGAGACTGGAGGGACAGTGACCCTGCATGGATAGCCTCTGTCAAAATTTGACCACGTCAAGCACAAAGGCATTATGGGAATCCAGTGTCACCAAGTCCTAATTACTGTCTGTGTTCAGAGCAAATTACTGCCTTGTTCCTCTGATTAGCGAGGAGGCTAATCTTCACCTGTGTATGCCAGCACTGCTGAGGGCCCTTGAGTGTTAGCGCTTCGTCTTCTGTAATTTATTTTTAAATCAGTGCCCGCTCCCAGGAGTTTTGAGTGTTTTGTTGTGAACCGCTTACCATGATCCCCACCACCGCCCCCTCACCCCTAAATCCTTGACTAAATCCTTGTTTGGTGCCGCAGGAAGATAAGCAAGAACAACACTTGGGCATAATTGACTCGTACTCCTCTCCAAGATGTCAGAGCGGAATCATCTCTCTGCATATTGCCTCAGTATGTCACAGACTGTACACTTCTGCATGTTGCAGATATAGAATCCAATCAAGTTCGAAAACAAACCAGCGCAACCCTCGTGCTGGAAAAACTTCCCGGTCGACAGCAGGGAAAAAAAGAGAAAAAACTGCAGGAGCTGCTTTTAGCTGCATCTCTACAGTGAAGGGTAACTCTCGCTCGGCTCCCGTCCTCACCCTGGAGGATCTGCTTTAGAAACCACAACATTTGCAGATTTTTTTTTTTTATCTGAGTGAATGTGAGCGTCTCGTCTGCGTGGGGCGGTTTACAGGTAGTGTGTTACACAGGTGTTGGTTTACACAGGAAATGGCACATGCAGCCTGATTGGGACGGTCCCGAGAGATCGAGGCATAAACGTAGAGCACAGATGGGTCCAAGGGCCAGTGGGAGCAGCACCTTAATGAATACGCAGCTGAGTACTGCACTTCACAACATGCAAAACAATATTCTAAGGCCGTAGTAAAAAAATAGAACAGAAATGATCTGAATATCATTACACAATGAATTATTCATACCATTTCTAAAGGGACTACGTCAAAAAGTCTCCCCCCACCCCCCCCCCTGCTTTATTGATGATTTCATTCAATATCTCAACAGATCACTGTTTGTATGACAATGCATTTTAGTTACAAATGTAAGCAGTTTATTTAGCACACAGCCTTGTGTATATATATATATATATATATATATATATGTATATATGTATATATATATATATATATATATATATCTTGCTAAATAATAATTTCAATTGATTAAATGTAGGTGACTAAATACAAGAGAGAGAGAAAAGAGAGCCGGAGAGAGAAATTATAGAGGAAAAAAAAAATTAAGTTGTTGATATGGTTCCTGGTGTGTGAGCACATGATGTAAACAGGCCCCAAACAGGGAACACATTTACCATAAAGCTATTCAGTGTGAACCAGGACATTGATTCACAACACTACACGAGTGTGAGAAAAACGATAAATGCATCACCTCAGATATTTCACACTAGCGTTGGTAGTGTGTAAAAGCTGTTGTGACAGCTTGGGTATTAGGGCTAGATAGATGGAAAATGTCTGGCTGCTTATGAATGCCAATGTGACTGAGGTGCCGGGTTTGACACAAAAACACTCCACCTCAGAACAATTAGGCTGTTCTCAGGCCCCATCCAGTGTTGTCAGTGATAATGGAAAGCTGTGAGGATAACTGGTGATAAATAGACTTTAACACCCTCCTCCTTAAGACCAATGCAGTCATGCAGTCCTCTCATATGCTTAACTAATCATGAGCATGGCCGGCAAAAATTCATACAAAAGACTAATTACTGTTGTACTTCACTTCAGTCTCAAAGGCCTCTTATATAAGGACTTGGGGGTTCTCTTGCCTCTTTTCTCCTCTTGATGGGTATTTTTTTACAAGTAGGCCTCGTGCTAGACAAAAGCGTTTAAAAATTGGTGATTGCTTTCATCCGCTTTAATTACATTCAGAAATGGCATTTCTGCCACATAATACACTTCTATTGTTTCAGAATTATCTGGCTTGGGGAGTAAAATCTACAATATTTGACGATGCTCCCGAGCTAAATCGCCTCTTGAAATTGAAATATGCAGCTGAAATACAAAATAAAAAGCCAGCCTTTGCTGCTGATATACTGGAAGCTCCTTGGCTTTCTGCAGAATGCTATTATTATGCATATCCAGGTAGAAAGTTAATTAACCCAAAGCTTAAGCTAATTATGGTAGCAGAATGCTATCAACCAAACGCTTTCAGTCAGACAGCTGTCCAGAATTTCATTTGCTAATCATTTGTCTTTTGCCGGAGCATATGGTGCATTTCCCCACTATCACAGCAACAACAAACAGATGAAAATCATTAACTAAAAACAATGTGCAATGTGGAAAATTAGACACATATTTATAAGGCTTTGTGTCAGAGAAAAAAAGGGGGGATTTATGGCCTGGGAAATATAATGATAATTTTTGGTTTTAGCCACTTAGGATTTTAGGGAGACCACGTGATTCATGTGTGCTGGGAATTCAGATGCACAAATATATTGTTTATATCTATATGCAAATGAGACTGAGAATGAGAATGTTTATCCGTGTAAAATTAATTACAATTTTCTATAGGAGCATATGCAAAGAGCTTGTTCTTAACAATTTTTAGCTTCTAGCACATTTTGTGCCTTTTCTTTTTTTATGTTGTTAAAAGTAGAAATCCCTCCGCTCAGAATTAAATCAATTATTTTCCAAGAAATGCTTCATGCATTATTTTTTTCTTCTTCTTCTTCTTCTTTTCATAAAAAAAAACATCACACCGGCTGTTAAAAGGTGATTGATATCAGCATTGCCTTGCGACATTATCAGGCAATAAAGGCTACTCAGGTTCTAATGCAACATGTCATGCACAGGCTCCTGTAGTACATTTCTATTGAGGACCTCACAAGCTAAATTGCTTTTTCCCTGCTCCCCCACATCTCAGCCAGCTTGACAGACAAATTGATCAAAGCATTGTAAAATAATATGCTCACAAAATGTCTCGGGGCAGGAGTCCAGCCCTTTTTTCATTTTTCACCCTAATAAAAAAGTACTCTATGATTTCCTCTGTATTATGTGTCTGTGCTCTGTGTGAAAGAGGCAAGAAGCATCATATTTCAGATAATAGTAATCTCCTGTAAACAAAATGCGTATCATTTTTCTGTGAACGCTGAGGCCATGCTAAAAACTAAAAAAAGGGGGAAAAGCTGTTTAACAGCGAGGCTGGTGCGTAGGGCCCCAACAGGGGTTGTTGAGATGTAATGAATTTGTTCATCTGATGGTGCCTTCAGGGCTGTCGTTAGACTGGCAGAGGAGGTTGATTTTAGGAAATGTTCCTAAGATCAGTTAGGAAGCAAAAGGGGCTTGAGACGTTTCTATTAGAAAGAGCTGACGGTCATGGTGTGTAAGCAATACTTCAAGGGCGTTTATGTAGCTATAATGGCATTTATCAATAACTATCTATCAATGCCACACATGCTTTTGTTGCTGCACCGGCTGTTCAGCGCCAGCCAATATGGTGAATTCTAAAAAAAAAAAAATAAATAAAAAAAAAAAATAAAAAAAAATACGACAACATAGAAAGCAAACAGAGTTGCATAAGCCTGCAAAGCTGTGACTCGCTCACAAATATACTACTGTAGGTTTTACTTTATGTTATGCATAGATGTTATCTATTTCCCTTATCCAAAATATGCTCTTAGAGATCATTTATCACACTGACTTCCTAAGCCTGTGCCACACCACATCCAAAGCTGGAGAGAGCCTTGTTTAGTATGTCATAAATAAATCAATGGAAATGGCTGATTTGAACTATTACTGCTACAGGCAGGCTTTTGTGAGATCTACATGTAAAGCCGGTTGCACAGATAAGCCTATATTTTGTCACTTTATCTTGCCTCCCTTAATGCCTGTTTACATTGTGTTACACCATATATCTGAGGTGGCTCTAGTTCCCCAGTCCTACGACAATAACATCGCATTCAACTGGTCGAGATAAAAATCTAAACATTTAGTTTAATGATTTCTTGCTGACACCTTTGAGAACGTACAGACAGCGGTGTGATCGAAAGCATCACTTATGACCGACATAGCAAATGATATTAAACTGAGAAATGATCTAGTGATGCAAATCATTAAATTCATTTGCATATTCCTACTGAACCTGAACACACAAATTAAACCCTGTTCACAAGGAGACGGAGAAAGGTGCTTGCGCATGGTTACAGGACATCTTCCATAATCAAAATTCCATATTATTAATTTTCTCACTTCAACTCATTAACAACAAGTGGAATGTTTTTACTGCTTGATGAATTTTAGGAAATAGCAGACAGTCAGGAAGGAAACACATGTTGAGGTATAATATACACGGTCATTAATGGGTTTCCATAAATTAGAATTTGAACATACATTTTCAAAAGCTTCCTATCCGGGTGCATTTGGAAATGGTTTAATTTCCCAAACCATTCAAGTTTATCAAATGCGAATCTGCGATACATGGATATTTAATTTCAATCTAATCAAAACTAATCTGAGATGTAGGATGTGGACCTGTAAAATTCAGGAATAAGTACTTATTAGCGCTGAGTTTAATCAGTTTCAATCGCTCCAGTAAGACTGGCAACATTCTAACAATTTTGAGGGATGGGTAGGGCATGAAATGCAATCACATATTACATTTCTGAGTGCCGGTTGACACTCAGAACTACTGCATACAACTTGGAGGGAACATAAATAAACAGGAGCGAGCAGTCCATGCTCCCAATGGCCTTTGCTGACCCTACAGACATCAGCTATAATCAACTCCCTTGTGGGTAATAAACAAGTTATTTTTCTGAAATTTCAAATATACTGCAGGAAGAATCACAACCACATGCCATCAGAAATCTAATTTCAAGCCCAACTGTATTCTAGTGCCCCTCATATTTCTACTGCCTGCTCATATTTGCCCAACTTTCTCCAGGATATTTCTTGTGGGATCTACAAAAATGCCCTGCTTCCAATGAGGAATGGTGGCACTCCATCACAGGCGTGGATTCTGTCCGCCTGTAAATTTCACACCTTTGTTTATCACGTCACCAGCCCGGCTGTTGTACAGTACCTTTCAGCAGGTGCGACATCCATTAGGATCTGGATGGTGTGCACACCATTCTCACATCCACTGACTTGGATCGTCCCCAGGGGGCTCAGCAATGAGATGGTCTTCTGAGTGCACTGGCTCTCCCTCTGCTTCTTCATCTCGCTGCCCTGCTAAGGAAGCACAAATTACACTCCGTTCATTGACATATTCATGTGGCAACTTTCACAATTTCCCACACACATTTGCATTGAATGATCTATTGAAAACCTAGCAGGCCACCAACGGATGATGACTTACATATTTGAACACCTAGCCTCCAAACAATGTCATGATGTGACTTGATCCCAACATTACTATCCAATATTTCTTTTGTGCATGGAAAAGAATACGCCTATCTAACCAATAAATCGCCCATTTTTTCCCCTCTTTCTGTTCTATATATCACATAAATGAGAAAAACAATGCAGTCTGTTCCCTTGTCTGGTGGGGGATTCCCAAGATAGCTCGACATTATTTTCAATCCGTCATTTTTGGTTGATGGTCGGGATGTTTTTCTAGCATTAAATTTGTTCCTCAGGGTGCAACTCCGATGGGATTCTGGTTTCCAGCCCTTAACAACAGCAAAAACGTGCAGCTTTTCTGACGACTGAGATGGATACTGGCAATAACCAGACAGCAGTTCCTTTTTTATTTTTACTTTGAGGGGAGGAGAGATGATTGACTATGTTATATGTGAGTTTTTGAGAGATGGGGGTTATAATAAATAAAGGTCACATTGATTGGAAGAGTTTCAACCACGGAAACCTTTTCTTCCTGGAACCTTGATCTAAAAAGTGTCTAAAGGGTACAAATACAATATCGCTCTCTCTGTCTTTTTCATTTTTAATAGTGCATGTTATTCACATCCATATATTTCAACTCATACGTTTGCTGTGTGATGTGCCGCAACTAATGATTATTTTCATTATCTGTTATTCTGCCGATTATTTCCTCGATTATTAAACACATTGTTTAATCTATAAGATGTCAATAGAGTATAATAGAGAAAAATGTCCATCACACGTTTCCACACGTTTCACATGTGTCGTTTTGTCCGACCAGCAGTCCAAGACCAAAAGATATTTAGTTTACAAATTAATAAATAGTAAAAACTAGAAAATCTTCAAATTTGAGAGGATGTACCCTGATAATAAATGCAGTTTACAAATGTACTTCAAACTAGATGCAGTATTGTAGACCAGTTACTTAATCAAGCAACAAAACTAGATAATAATTAACCGATTAATCACAATCTGGCAACTATTCTCACAATCAATTCATCTCTGTATTTATTTATTCTTGTACAAAAATACTAAACATTTCCTAGTTCCAGCTTCTCAAATGTGAGGAATTGTTGCTTTTCTTTGTCTCGTGTGAGAGCAGAGAGGGTTTGCAGCTGTTAGTGTTACCTTAAGCTTGAGCAAATTGTGAAGTAATTTTAAACTTTTCGCTGATATTTTATATAGCAATCTATGTTTTAAATAATCTTAGTTGCAGCCCCTAAAACACAATGAATACTAAATAACCCCAGCACAGCTTAATGCAGCCTGTACTTTTAATTTCAGAATAGATACAGAACTTTATATATTTTTAGATTAAACAAAGGTTATGTGATAAAAAAAGTAGTCATGCATTTACAGTATTTCTTACAGACTTTGTTGCCCCCTCTTCACATACACACCCCACCACATCTGTCACGGTATGCGATCACAAATGCGTCTGCTTCAACTTTCTTGTTTCTACTCTTGCAGCTCTCACTGTATTCATCGGGGGTTTGCCTGAACTGACAATAAAGGCGAGAATTTTCTGAGCCAAACAATGGTACAGTGCACTTTGGATAAGCGCTGAACACACTGGCTGCCATTTAGCAAGCTAGTAATAGACTCATAGATAGAATAATGGACTTCGGCAGTAATGGCCTTGGCTAATAGTCTATGCTGATTAAAAATAGCGCCATCATGTTTTGTGCCGTTTTCGGTGCAGTACACTGGTCTAAGTGACTACTCTGAATGTTAGGGTGTTTACCCAGCTCTTTTCACGGTGAGGAACAACAAACAATAAGCAGCTTGTGTTGTTAAAAATCACTGGCAGCGTCCTCGCGCTCGTCCATCATTTGACTCGTTTCTCATCACACTAGTTCCTGGTCAAACCTAATCGAGCAGAAAGCGCGCTGTGGCTGCGCAAATGCAACACGTGTGCTTATATTGTGCGGAATTTGAATGTAAGGAAATCAATGACGAAACATGGGCAAAGCCTGACGCAATGATTTGAGAGAAGTGTCATAAAACTAGTTAGAATGTATATCTTACAATTAAGCGAGCACTTAAAATGTCGAAAAGATGGACGGAGGTTCGTAACTGAAAGCACGGATTTACTCAAAAGATAACCCTCGATAGCATGAGAGTATACGGATAACATTTGAACTGCACATTAAGTGAGGCTTTGTAAAACTGATTTTGACACTGTAAAGTAACTCTGTAGCTTACAATGAAGCCTTTCGCATCCGCGCGGCGTCCGCTTCTACTCCATGAGCACAACAAACGTAGGAGAAAGTCTCTTCCTGTTTCTCCAGCCTGCGTGGTCGAGTCGGCCAATCAGAAGAGGCAAAAGTCAAACGTTGCTCTGTAATTGGCCGTTATCAAGTCTCCGCCCCGCCCCCCCCGCCAGGGACAGACACAGAAGGCTTGTCTTATGGGTCTCAAGTTGGGATTTGGGGTCCTTCAGGGGCCCCAGTACACAGAAGACTAGTAATGGTAGTGATTTAGATATTTGATTTGCTTGATATTTTTACAGCAGGAATAAAAAAACTGAAGCATCTTTTGAACATTAATGTATAACACTGTTATCTCTCCACTTAAAGCTGAGACATTTATCCAATTCTGTATCTCCAGTGACACTGAGGTATTCAGGGTCCCAAGCATAATGTTTGTGGATAAAAAACACCTATGATGCTATCAACCAATAACATTTGGCGACTAATAAAGTCACCGTGATATTATGAAGAACACATGGGGCTGCTCTTTTTTATTAGAGTTTTATGTGGTTTTAAGTTGCCTTATGTTGCCTGGAGCAGTCATAGATTTAACTGAAGCATACATTTCCGTGATTATGACCAAGTGTGTGGCATCAGTCATGTATTGTTTAAAAGTGTCTGTTGTCCTCTGCAGCTTTGTCTTTTTAGTTTTTTTTCTATGGTGCCTTCAGCTCTCTGCATGCCTCCGTTTGGAATGTGTAGGCCGGCGTGGGCCTGTGGCCCACACCCCATCTCAGCGGTGAGGGTGGGAGCGGGGGAGAAAACGCCACCCCTGCAGAGACCATTTTGAAATCTGTGAGGATTTCCGTGCCATCTGGACCCGCTGCCAGTCTGCCCCAGATAGTAAGGGTTGGCAACGGTACCCGACGGTGCAATATGGCTCTCTCTTTAATGAACTACTAACTGTCCCCCGTTTTAATTGATGTGACATTTGAGCCATTTATCTCTGACATTTCAATGAAGGATGATTCTCAGCCTTGCCATTTACTTTTTTGTGCTATTTTCTAAGAGTCATTTGCATTTTTCTGCTCTAAACCTGCTTTTTGTCTCTCATTAGCTAATTAGAGAGAAACATGCACAATTAATAAAAATGAACATAACCTAGTTTGATATAGGCTTGATGAGGCATAATCAGAAAATCACTGTTTTCTTAATGTTCATCAAAAATGGTGTGAAGGGCTACCTGTGGTAAAAGGTGACTTCGATAAAGCCTTGTAACCTTTACCCACATACCAACATGTAGCCTACAGTGTGGGACAACTTATGTTCGCAGCATGGGGAGAATCAAGCTCAATTAATCAGCATATGATTGCAGTAAGCAGCCCCCTCTGCTGGATCTTCTGAGCCATACTGTTTGAAATCATTTTAATGCTGCATTCAGTGGCCAGATAATTATCATATCAGTCACAGAGGAAGTTTCTGCGTTTGCTTTATATCTTTTAGTGAAAAAAAAAAGTTTCAAATGTGCAAATTTAAAATCATTTAAAGACAACTTTTGCTTTTTGTCATCCTATATTTATTGTATATTAATTTTAATTACTGCTGGCACATGAAAGCTGTTTTGCACATTTTATATTTTGTTTGTACAGTCATTTATATTTATCCTGATAAGTGCATATAATTTATTTTAAAAACAGGAAATATTTAGCCATGGTGTGTTGAAATAAACAGCCTGAAGTGCGTGTGAGTGACATAACAACCTGGTATACTAAAGGTTCCAGCCTCAATTGTTTTCCATAATGACACATATTTTTAATCTTTTTAAGATATCCTTTCAAAACACGGCTGCGCTGATGACGACTGTTCCTTTGATTGTGAGCGGCATCATTGCCAAGGTGTGGTGCCCTGTCTGTGTTGGCAGCCGGGCTGATATCTTTTGTTTGAGACTCAAAGAGCTCTTTTTCCTGTTCAGTTTCCCTCACTATTTTTGTTTGTGTGAGGTGTTGATAGACTTATACGTTGCACAGCTTCCTTTTAGTGTACAGCACCAGATGTTTGTGAGAATAACAACCCCAACCTTTTTGTCAAAATGACAGAAATTGTTTATTAGCAGTTTTGTCCATCCGGTAATGTATGATTGTCATAGCTCAGTCATATACTGCCTGTCTGTCGCTTGCTCTCTTTTCATGTGTTCGCAATCTCACTCTCATGTTGGCGTGGGAGGAGTTGAAGTCATTTATGATATCAGATATTCTCTAGGAGAGCAGGAAAGTCCTGACAGACTGAACAACCGCCATCCTCTCACACAGCGGTGTGTGTGAGTGTGCATTTTAATCAGGAGAAATGGCTCTGTGGGCCTCACATTGCACGTCAAGGAGGTCTGGGTGTTCTCATTGTGAATACCCAGTGTACAGTAGATGTTATGTCTGTTCCTCTAAATCAAACCGTGAAGCAGGCAGGAAAAAGGCAACCTGTTATTTTGTTCTTTTTTACTTTGACACTTTGTTATTTCATTCCTCTCAAAAGAATTAGCCTGATCACCACATAAGCAATGCCGCAATCACAAAGACGTGACAAAATGTCTCTGTACCCTCCAGTGCCCACTTATTTAGTGTGCCTGTGCGCCTCTGTCCCTCCATCTCTGATATGATGTGGCTCCTCTATTTTACTGTTGACATAGTGCTATGAATGTCTGAGCACTTTGCAAATGAAGAGGCTTGAACTCCTGACAGGCAGTGTCGCCGGCACCATGACACACTGGCCCGCACATGCTGTGCGGCATAATGATGACATTAGGATCCAGTGATAATATCAGGACGCACTTCAGATAAATGACTGATAAACCAGGGGTTGTGCCTCTCGTATTACACGCTTGACAGAGCAGCTAATCAGTGTCCAAGTGACTGCTATTACATAAATCATGAGCTCGACTTTGATGCATATTCCATCAGTGTTCCCTATTCATCACGTCATCTGGGGGAGACTCTCTGGATGACTGGCTGCCGGGCCAACACACATTTTAAGAGCACATTATGTTTTCATTAGAATTTGATATGATCCATTCCAGTGTTGATTTGATTTTACGTGCTCGGGTCATTTGATAGGAAACTACCAAGGAGAGGGAGTGTATTGTTACACTGTGCAAGCTGTTTGCGGTGTCATTTCACTCTCACTGGCCACATTTACAGTAAAGAAGCTTGTTGATAAACAGGATCGCTTCTAAATATAATAATCAGATTTTATTGAAATTGTCAAAATTATCTTTGTATTTATATTTAATTACATTTATTCTTGGTTAATTTAAATGTAAAGTCTTGAAATGAAGATTCCACATTAAGAAGCTGACCAGCGCATTATTGTTTTATTTAGCAATGAAATCAAACCTTCAGAGAGGAAGTTGGAAGGGAGATGTGGGGTGTTGAAGTGACTCACCATGTATGTTTTATTCTCCAGTATTGGGGTCAGAGGATGTGAAGGTGGGGGTGTTAATTTAATCCCCATTCTTACCCAGAGCATGGCCACACTCTCTAAGGAGCTTTATCTCTGACAACTGTGTCAAATTAGAGAGGCCACGAGCCCCTCATAAAGAATATGTCTGTCAGACTACATTGTTCCTGGTCTCTGAAATATACGGCCGAGAGAGACAAAAATAGAAGATAACACCGTAGTCCCACAGTTGGACTTGAACATGATGAAATAATTTTCAAGTCATGTGATCCTGTCAGCGAGACACACCGCTAATAAAAGTGACGTCCACGTATCATTCTCTATCTCTGGTGCTTTGCTATTCATAGATTTCAATAAGTATTGTTGAATACACAAAGCCGACCTGTTCTGGCATTATTCCTCATATTTGTGCCGTGAAATTATTTGTTATCTTTTATGCTAATAAAATGCATGAACACACTTATTTAGAAAACTTTATTGGACATTAATTCATTGTAATTCAACCTGACTGCGTGTAATTGATGGGAGTGTTACATTCCATTAGGCATGGTACATAACTCTAGGTCAGTCCAGTCTGATAAGTGCCCATCATTTATCTCCCTGGTATCATCGCTGTCCCACAGTCAAACATGTAAAACAACTCTTAATGTTCTCCCTAGTCCCCTATGGGTGTTTCTCCCTGTTATCATCATTGCCTCTATTCTAGGGGGACTTCCTCTGGAGACAACATTTTCATAGACCTTTGACCTAAACCATATTTTCCATTTGAATGGTCTGACTAGTGAATATTTACAAGCATGTTTAATGTATAATAGATCTCATCTGTGAGTATCAGGAGTCATTTTCTGCTCAGTCAGTTTCTAGCGTTGGCCTTGGCCCCTTGCTTGAGGTAATATTGACCCCTCTTAAAAACAAAATGACCTGTGCCTCATTTAGGCCAAGTAGTATGCATACATATTGTACAAGTCCTAAGGGCATACATGTTTATAACAAGGAAAGCTAGTGGTCTCGAATGTAAACATCTTAGCACTGTAATATTATTGTATCAGTAAAGTCCCAGAAGGTGGTAGATTTAATAATGTGGGTGGATTATATAAGAGAGAGAAATAAAGCAGTAATTTGAAATTGTTTGGGGACCTTTTGTGTCAATGGTTATGGAGGCTAAGGGACAATTTCATTCCCTCAGGCCACTGTTAAAAAGGCAATGACTTTTCTTGTACATGCACAGCATTTTGGAATCTACATGCGTTACTAGCACCACAGGCTTTTATCATGTGATTAGTAATACATAATACATTTGATTCTATTATCATGCATGGAGAAAAAAAATGAATGAAGATGGTGAAAGGAAGAACACGTTGATGATGAATAACGTCTGCAGCAAAGTGCTTGAATATACATTTAATAGTGAAACAGATCTCGGTTTGCTTCTCGGGTGCTTATACAACCACAGGGTTTTTAATCTCTTTCTTGCCGATGAAAGTCCCAGTAATTGCTATATTTCCCTTTTTGTTTCAAGGACCTTTGATGATCCCTTGGCTTGCATCAGAGGGCAAAGTCATTAGTGGAGAAATGAGCTCAAGTGAAGAGAAAGAGATTGCCGGGCTCCCAGCATGATTGGAAACTTTGCCTCACATTGCATCCTAATTTGAATTCAATTTTCAATGTATATGTGATAGATAAGGACAATTACAAAATATGTACTCAGAATAATTGGTGACTCTAACACCCCCTATTTAGCATTTATAATGCACTATATAAACATGTAATAAATGGTTTATAACATACATTGTAGTTGAAAGCAGATATATGGAAATCTTTTGTTTATCAATACACTATATTTGTCAACAATTATAACTTCATCTATGAAGACATATTTTATATGATTTCAAATGTGTTTTACAATGATATTTATTTTCTGTTTATACAACAGCAGCCACTTAAGGATGCCCACACACTCACACACACACATATATATATATATATATATATATATATATATATATATACATTTATATCTCTTTAAAACTACATAATACTGTGTTATAAACAATGTATTAAATGTTTACACACAGCATACATATCTGCAGTATAAAACAACAACACCTATAACTCTCTCTTGTGCTCACGCTGTTGTATAAACTGATAATGAAGGACAATATAGTTAAACACTTGCAATAATATAAAATATGTCTTCATAGAGAAAGTAATCATTGTTGATAAATACTGTATCATAATAAACACCTAAAGATTTCCCTATATGGGCTTTTTTTCTTCTTACGTTTTTAAATGTACACTAACTGTTAATTAGTTATGTTACATTTTATATTTGCCACATTGTAAGAGACAAAATTGCCATCCATGTGACATGCCAGATATATATAGAGGAGTCACATTTCACACAGTAGCTAAGCCGACAATATGCTCTATGTTATAATTCTGCAATCATCATCAAGTTGTTCAGGGAGGGAGTGAAGGGTGCAGGGACATGTGAAATATGAAATGCTGTCAATCAAACTGCGGTATACAACACACTGTTGCGGTTGGGTGACAGTGGTTCTTTCATGTAAATCACAGACATTAGAAATAAAAGACAGGCCTGTTGACTTGTTTCATGCTGGGAATCGGTGGCCCAGCATGTGTTGCTCTGTCTGTGCTTCACTCTCCTGTGGAACCGCTGTCCCCTGGGTCCTAGCACTGCTCCCTGGGGTGCACTGCATATAATTACCCACAATCCACCCTGAAACAGCTCTCATTTACAGTAATCAACAGTCTGCACTTCAAAGGATTCATGTGGCATCAGAAACCAAGAGCCAGTGTGTGTTATTACAAATTGTTATTATTGCCTCACAGTCACCTTTATATAGTGAAGCTGATGACTGTGGTAACTAAGGCGACTATGAGATTCCTGCATGTTTTTATTATTATTATAATCGTTTGTTTGGCCCATTAAGGGCTGATGAGGGCAAAGATGATATCTTATATGTTGTTATCAACTTCAAAAGCAGCCTTAGTTCAATATAAGGTCTGAACAACAGCAGCAAAAGCATCAGATGTCTAATATTATACAGGAGGATGTGAGGAGAAACGGGGGGTTAGCTTCATCAAGGGCTTAAATTTACATGACTAACGAATTCAGACTGCAAGTAAGAAATGCAAGATCATTTGATCATTTGGCAGACATGATGGTGGTCTGTGTGATAATGGTCATTATCATAAACCGGAGCCATCATTAGGCTTGATTTCAGATAATGGTCAGTGTGGAAACCATTTTATACAAAGAAAAGCCGCTCCCCATTAAAGACATATTAAGTGAATTAACTCACATCATGAGTAGGGAACCACTGTGTGGTATTGCCTCCAACATAATGTGCTTATAATGTGAAGTGATTTCTCCTGACTGGAGACAAGTCAGCCAGTTTACACTCATAATAATTTGCTTTAACCCTGCAGCATTCAGCGAGTCACAACAGAGACACATATTTTTGGATAGAATTTTGTATCCATATAAATCATATATATAATATAATTTAGAATATATGTGTTTCTGAACTATTTATTTTGTGGTATACACTGTTTGATTTCTATGATTTGTGAAACATGAAAATTGTGCATGAATTTACAATGTTTTGGTTTTGTTACAAATGTTCATGTAATTTTCATATGATATTGTACTTTTTGGAGTAATTCAGGCGACCATATTATAATTACATTACTGGAATGTCTATAGCACAAACATATATATTTGGTACAAAACCAACAGAAAAAACTAATTGTGTGAATAGTAAATATGTATGTGTATTAAATTGGCCATAGGCAAACAAAACTAAATATGTAAACATTGCATGTTCATAAATAAAGTTTGTAAATTGCACATTTTACAATATGATTCTTTAAGATTTTGTTGTTAGCATGGATGTATTTGTGCATGTAACATACGTACCTCAGTAATTTAGTAATTCAAAGATACTACTCTCATTTACCTCTTGGCAAAATGGCTGCATTGCATCCAGAGAGACCACCTTCAGACATGACATCCTCAGCTCTCTAGTGGGAAGAGCAGCGTCCTCCACAGAAGCTGCCTCTGACCCGCTGGCACTGCTGGGCCTCATCATTGCCGGTCCATTAGGAATGCTGGAGCAGGTCTCCAAACGGGCACGGCTGCACCACATTACTCCTACCCCTCACTGCTGGCAGGTCCCCTAGGGGCCAGGTCATGTCATGGCATGGGTGCCCTGTGAGTGAGCTTGTACCAGGTCTGCCCTTGACATGCCCCCCCACACTCCCCCTTACTCCTCCTCCTCCTCTTTCTCCTCCGTGGAGAAGGGAGAGCAGACCGTCCGGATGGGGCACTGGGGGTGCCAGCTGGTGCCAGCTGCGAGGGGAGATATCCAAGGTGGCGGACACCTGTCCTAACTCGCGCCCCCCAGCTCCCACAATGCATCTGGTGCGGCCCCGCAGACCCATCGTGGGGAAATGAGGCGCTAACCTTGAGGAGAAATGCTCTCAGCGTCGCATTAAGAGAGGCCCTAATTGCCGAGCGCTAGCACTGCCAAATGACATTAGGATGTGCTGTCGTTTACTTTAACATAATGGCTCAGCGTGTTTTTTGGCTAAACTTCCTTTGCTTCTCTGAGGTGTTTCACCACAGTGGCCATTTTGGCCCTGTCATGACCAATCAGCGGAGGTCTTGATGATTCTTGAGGACAATAATTCTAAAGACATTTGAGAGTTGGGTATTCAAATATAAAATTGTGCTCCGTGGTGGAAAAAAAACAAACCACATGACTACTTCATACTATGAACTCACTATACCATGTAAATGGGTGCCATTTGTGAAATAGCAAGTGCATTAACTGTACAAGCTGGGTGAGTAATTGTATTATTTATTCCCTTTTTTATCAAACCTCATACTTGTATGGCTTTGTCGTTTCAAAGATATACTAACATAGTCCACTCAGTGTGATTAAATTACACAAGCATGCTCATTACATTATGCATACTGTAATAAGAATAGCCCTGACCGGTCTGTAGCAGTATAGAGCAGTAGGCTCCACAGAGAATGATCACATGTTTCGCTGCTGTACTAGATTTTTGGGGCACCCATTAGCAGAACAAAAATCACCTTTGATTTAATGAAAGGTCCTCATTTGCTTACCGGCTCCCCTCACTTATGGGCACATGGTTAAATTAAGCACCCCCACCACCACCACCACCACCACTACCACCCCACCCCCATCTTTGCCTCCATTGGAAGGAGACACCGTCCCCTTTCCTGCAGAATAATGCTGTGATGATTCTATGATCTGGTGTTTCAAGTCTGCGGGAGTGTCAGAAATCCACTGCAAGGTGCTTCTAATTGCAGATACACCTCAGCACTTGAAAGTAATGAATGTGAGCATGGTGAAACCTCCAAGGATCAAACGCTAGTAATACATCATCAGTTCTGAAAAGGGTAATTCGTTTCCCTTCGCCAAGCAAAATATTAGAAGTTCAGATAGGGGGTTTTATTATTAATTTATTCTTCCCCCAATACATGATTTTGTAATTGAAGTGCTATGAATAAAGTAACCCATATATCTTAGCGAGCCACTATGCATCCGTTGACTAGACGTGGGATTTGAGTGTGTAAATATTGTCTGTAGCGAGTCGCAACAAGGATGATTCTTCCTCAAACACACTTTGGTGATATGTTTGATTGGATTTTGAGCCATGTATTTCCCAAGATCATAACAAATCATACTTTATTGTGTCTCATCTTAGATCTATAGCGTTATTTACTGTACTTCTAGCAAGCTTAACTCCATGATTTTGTTTGAAGTTTTGTTCAGATGAAGGCTCCTACTGTTGGCAAGTCTTTTTTAAGTCTTATGGACTTAAACTGAACAGGCTTTTTTTTCAATTCAAGAAGGTATCTGTAGCATTTTTTTTACCCCCATACACTCTGCAATGTGCATGCATAGGCCTGCAATGCAAATGTTATTTCTAAACTTTGGTTCACCTGATCCCTCCGAAGAGTATCACCTCCAGTCGCCATGGGGTAATCGTGCCACAGGGACCCAGTCAAAACAAGTCCGCCAGTTCACTAGAAGACGGCCTCTTACTGCTGGTTGACCCTTGCGGCCACCAAGCTGTTGACCGCAGGAACGCAGGGGTAAGAAGTTCAAAGCCCAGCTGTCCGTGCGTGATCTCTTCGTCTAGGCCACAGTCGTGCGCCACGGGGCCACTTCCCCCGCTGCCTGAAACCGGTCTTCACTCAAACAAAATCAGGATACGCTATGCTCCTTCAATGGTGCTCTAAACTGCCGAAACTCAGTTGAGCGCAGAGTGTTTGTGTGTTCGCGGGATGTAATTTACGGCCTTGTGTTGAATGCGAGCTACCAACCTTGTGCAGGGACCAGTGTTGCGGCTGCTCATGGCATCTGCTCACGCGGCCACTGAGGAACAAGCATAACAATGTGCCATTCACGGGCCAGATGATGTCCAACTGCGAAGAAGAGCTTGGACAGGAAGGGTAGGAGAAGGGCAAAAGAGACAGGAGAGGTTGATGGACTTTACAAGAAAACTATAAAAATACTAAAATCACAAAAAAGAAGCCTGACATATATATACATATATATGAAAAATCCCAGTAACATGAGCACAATTCATTTCATGGCATATTTATCGCATACTTACTGCTGAACAGCCTGTCACAGGATTACCTACATAATCAATTCCTTGTTATTTCAATGGAGAGACAAATCAGAGTTGTGGTCTGCAGTTAAAGTCAGGTCTCAGCGACCTGTCATCTGTGGTGCACAGTTAGGAGGTGGCTAACCCCTAGGGGCAGGAGAGAAAGTGCTGGGGGGTCTGAGGTGTAAAAACCCAGGAATTTCAGTGGCTGATAAATGAGGCTCTTCCTAACTGCATATGGTATGTGTTTTAAACTGACTCCCCCTCGGCCCTCCTCGTAGCCAGCCATCCTTCATGAGGAGTTCAGGGGCCCTCCGCTGTACATTGGGGCCCTGTTTTGTTGCCAAGACAGGCCCCCTGCATAGGCTCCATATGGGACTGTATGACGTCTGGCTCGGCTGGCTTTCATGGATTGTTGTGGTGGTGTTATGAAGGCTTCACATTGGGTCATAGTTAATTTACACTGACTTTGTAAGCTATTAGTTTTACAAAGAAAACGGTTTGCCACTCAGGATATACACCTGCTACCTGAGAATAACAGAAGTAAAATTACAATATTTCTAAAAGGAAAACAGCCAAAAGGCGAAGAATGAAATGACATCTGTCTGACAGTTTGTTAATGTGATCTTGAAGTACGAAGAAAACAGCTTTAACACCATCTTCCTTTAAATAGAGTAATATCCAAGTACGGAACCACTCTCTATACAAAGGGCAGTGTGTGAACATGACACTATGATGTTTCATAACATCAACAGTGGCACTTGTAAATTGTAACTAGTGACAATATCGTGACCTTTGTGGTGCAATGAGCACTTAGTATAGGTGATTTTTGCACGTTTTAGCACGGTGGTTGCTCACCGTCCTGTTCAGTAGTCTTTTAACCAGCCTGCCGGACACATATACCCCCCCGGTTATTCCACTGGACCTTTACCTCCTCTCTTATAATAGCACCCCACTCTCTCAGTCTTTCCAATGTATTCTACTCATTGTTTACTGTACATGCGGGTCCAGAGTAATAATAAATAAGGAGCGTGTGTGCCGTGCCAACATGATTGATTACGACAGGGAGGCAAGGTCAGGATGGAGGAACAGGCTAGGGCTGTCCGACTCATTGAGTTAACACTGTATCCGTATTGTATGAATGTCACCAGCGATCCTGTGATTTATTACTACAGCCACTGCTCAATTCTCCTTTTCTACCTCCCCCCTTCTTATGGTACCTGACCGAGATACAGGATATGAACAGAAGTGTAGACAAAATTCAGCACGTCAGTGAGCACTTGGGTTACATCTGTATTGGAATATTTTAGTTATTTTCTATTTAAATAATTTGTTTGAATAATCAAAGCATTTATGGAAAATGAAGCAGAAAAAGCTTCTTAACTTATGTTAATTTATATTTTTCACACATTTATTTCAGGATTTATATTTTGGTAATTTAAACAGGGTATTCCGTCAGTAAACTTAATGTGCCGTCCATATGAAGCCATGTTACAAACACAGACACACACACAAACACATTATACCTGCACACAGCGCCTCGGCACAACAACGACAGTAAAAAAAAATCTGAAAGGAGTGACTGAATTGTTTATTTGCTTGAATAACACACCAAAAAAAAAGTCATTGTCACTTTCAACAATATATACTGAACTACTCTTTCCTTTCAGAGGATCTAACCTTTCGTCTTGGACTGAATACACAATGCCCCTCTGGACCTCTGGACTGCTCACTCTTTAGTGCATGTCAAGAAGACACCAGTCTGGACTATTTCCTCTGGGAGGTGGGTAAGCAAGCGCCACGCTCTGTCAGTTAGCGTAAAATGTTTCAGACTGAAGATGGATGGAGACGACGTGTCACTGTGGCTCAACCGGGCTTTCACTGCTGCCATGGCCATGTCCTGGTCACATCAACCCAAGCGACCGAATCGCTAGGACCTGTCCTTCCTTTTGAGTTAGCATATACACTACATGACAGAGCTTGTGGCCTTCACTCACTCAGGGCAGGAAAAAAAATAAAAAGAAGGTTCTTTTGGTATGACAGGTCGCCTGGATGAAACAGAATACTTTCATTGATTTGTTTGTTTCAGCACACTTTCACAAAAATAAATACTGTAGCATGTCAACAAGAAGTTATTTAAATTGGAAAAGTTCAGGTGTAAAGAGAGGCGCAGTCCGCAATGTTGTCACTGATATTTTTGCACGGCTTGATTTACAATCACAGAACATTACAATTAAAACAAACCAGAAGAACTAGAAAAACTTGAAGGGTCTGACGAGAGAGGACCTTGACATGGAAAGTCTTGGAGTGCTGACCTCTGCGTTTGACCTCTCCAAATATGTTTCCACAGGCAATTCCATAACTCTCCAGCCAACATTTAAATGCTTCCTGTTTGACAGGAAGTTCCACATCACTCTGTGGGACCAGTTCTAGTGCTCAACTGTGCGAAACGGCAGCGCGCAGAACCCAGAGTTAATTTATATCATGTCTCATCGCCTTTTTGTGGAAGACTGCACCCACACATGTACACAATCAGGCAGAGACAAACATTTGAGCGCGGGGCTTTTTGGTCATGCATGCTTGTGTGCACACACACACACACACACACACACACACACACACACACACACACACGTACACACTCACTCTCTCCGGACTGGTAATGTACCCTCCATTTGAGTCAAAGCTACAGTATGTAGTGGCCATACATACTTCCTGAAGTAAAAGTCTCTGTATGACAAGATATTTTTCTCACACTTTTACTCTCTCTCCGTCCATCTCTCTCTCTCTCTCTCTCTGTGTCTCTTTCTCACTCACTCACTATTTCACAGTGTTGTTATTGGAATGTGTGTGTGTGCTGGTGCGGACTGTGAAACTGATGAATGACCAGCCATGGCAGATTCATAGTCCGGATCCTGGTGCAGCTGGAGAGGAAACTAATGGCAAGCTGGGACTATGGAGGTCTCAGAGCTAATACCTGTCTCTTCCATCAGGAGACCTGGGGGCATTTTTTTACACCCAGCCAAATAAGAGTCACCCCCCCACCACCACCAGCACTCCTTCTTTTAACACCTTCCAACTCCTCGCCGCCACCCCCTCAAGATAAACCCCCTCTCTCATGCACATACATACACATGTATGCAGGCTGCACGCTTGCACACACATGCAAGCAGTCAAGCACACAAGCATGCAGCCACACACAGATGGACACACACCCCTGCCGAGCCCCCAAACTGTCCAAACTGTGGGGTGCTGGGGGAAGAGTTTAATAGTGAATGGGTGGCCTTACAGGTACTGGGCATCAGCTGTCTGAGAGTAAATGTGCGGCAAAAAGACAAGGATGGGCACTTTACTGGACATTGGCTTTCGCTCCCTGATGATCAGCCACACTATGAAACGTTGTTTCTTCCTTTTTGCGGGAGGTTCAGTCGTGCACCTTGAAGTTGCACCCCTGCAAATGTTGTGCTTGTACCCATTTCCCCAGCAACCAGGTTTAATATTGAACCCGTGTCTCAATACATATATTAATGTTTGCAGTCGTACGCCTCCCAATGTTGTCCTCATTAGTGTTCTATACTATGTTCATCCTGAGAGCAGGCTGTGAAATAGAATCAGAGCGCTAGTGGAAGTCATTAGTCAGTTTTGAGTGTGCATATGTTCAATTGACCTGCAGTATGTAAATTCCTGCAATGCTGGCCTTGCATATGGGCCGAGTGCCTCACTGGAGGCCCGTCCAGCATGGTGCCTCATTACAGAGCGGCTTTCCAGAGTCCTCTCTGTTAATTAGAGAGCCTTTGTCCGTCACGTGACTCCGCTGGTCTGACACTCTGAGGTCACAGTAAGGACTTATGGATCTTCCTCCTGCTACGTCCGTTTGTCTATCTGTCTACTTGCATTGCTCTGCGAGTGAGTTCGCTTTCACATTTTTCATTTTTTTTGGTGTGTATGTTGGACAGTTCTTCGATTCATTGTTGAACTCATCCGTCAACTTTTATAGTCAAAAGGCTTGAAAAAATTCAACAACTTCCAAAGTCAATGTGTTGGATAATTAAGTCTGTATTTCTTTAAACCACTGTGAAAAAGAGTCAGGCCAGTTTTATTTCCTTGTTATATCCGTATCTGTGAAAATGACACAATTTTTCTAATTTCTACCTTTTCACCTGCTTGTCAGACTTGCAAGGCACTCAGTGAAATTATCTCCAGGGCAACAACAAAGCACTGTCAAGATACCCAGCATCCTGCGGCTTAATTGTTATTAATTTACTGCAATTAAAATGTGTCTCTCTGTCTGTTTTTTTTCATGCCTTGACAAGCATGGATATTGTTTACACGCAAAGAGAAACTGTTGAAGAACATTTGCAAGCAATGTCACTGTCTATGCATAGCTCTAAGCAATTCCGGCACACATCGCGATAAAGCCCATATTTGAATAGGAGCGGATATCAAACACATTCATTAGGTTACATGCTTCACTTGATTAATTATATCTGAAGAAAATTGCGGGCACTTCGGATCTTAGTCTGGTAGTATCACCATGTGCCACGGATCCCTAATTTCCAAAAGAAAAGGGAGGGGGGCTGAAGGGGATTTTTTTTTTCTCCCAGTCTATCCCGGACAGCCTGCCTCTCTCCCCAAGGAAATGAACGTATTCAAATGTATCTCCATCAATGAGCACAGTAATTATGAATTCAGCACTAATTAGTAGATACACTACTTTCCTTGCATATTTGATTTCCACTGTGAGATGTTAATAAGGGAAGTGCCCATTTTTGTCCTATCTCATAAAAATTCCAGAGTGTTGGAGAGGGGGAGGGAGGGGGAGAGGGGGGGTGGGAGGGTGAGGAGGGAGGGAGGGTGGCTGGGTGTGGGGGGAGGTGGAAGGGGGGGCAGATGGCGAGAGGGAAACAGGGGATGCATTAAGTATGCATGGAAGTCGAAAAAAATAAGTTTACAGATAATTGGCGTGGTTACTGAGGGGCTAAAACAACACTGCTTACCTTAGTTAACATTCTACTGGCTAAACATGCCTTTTAAAAGACATACATGCATTGTATTACTCTTCTCTCGTTTACAGGACAAATAAAGGCTTTCCACCAGGAAAAAAATAACCCCAAATACAATAATAGTGTGTTGAATTACTAATGTCACACCCTTTTCAGGGAGTACACATTAGCATATGAATAATAGACAACCAATGTTTTTTTTTTCTTCAAATTTTATATCTTTGTTCAAATGTCATGAAAACGTAAAACCCGAAACAGTTTTGCTCTCTTACAACGCCAAGGGGTAATTACAATATTTTCCCTAAGAGAGAGAAATAAGAGAAACCCTCCCCTTCTTTGATAATGTTGCTGAAACATATTTACAGTGCACCACTGCTTGTGATTTATTAATATTAGAAGACAGCTTTTGTTGCAATGTTTTCATAGCCAGTGATTAGCACAGCCAGCTACACTGAATAAATTCATAAGTGGATTAAATTATCAAAGTGGAAAAAATCTAATAATACAAATGTTCATTGGAAGTGAAGGACTTCATATTTCCAGCGCTGTCAGATTAGGGAGCAGATGGTCACCCTTATGCCAGTGTTACTGTGTGAACGCTCATGTCAGAGGCCATACCTTTACCAATAACATGAACATATTTCTGGACAACACACAATTGCATTGGATACAGTGGATTTATCTAATTAATCCAATCATCTCTTTTGAATAGGGATTTCTGTGCCCATTGGTCTCCTCCTTTTTGACTGAGATTGGCGTCTTTGTGCCAGGCTGCCAGGCTGCCAGCCTAAGAGGCTGGTCCCCTTCTCAAGGAGACTGTTATGACCATGTGGTGTTCGTGCCAACCTCTGGCTGTGGCGGGGAGATAGGGAGGGAACAGAAAAAAAAAAAAAAACCACACACACACACACACAGAGGCAGAACACATTAAACACACACATAACACAACAACAGTATACACATAAACTCTAAAATGCACTTGTAACTATGATGTATACACAGATACAAATACTATTTCAGACCACACACACACACACACACACACACACACACACACACACACACACACACACACACACACACACACACACACACACACACCCATACGGACTCATGGGTAGACAGGCCTGCCACTCCAAAATCTACTTAATCTGTGATCAGATAAACTACAATAAAGGCAAGCCTGGCAATAGAGGGCACGGGCTATTATGAATGATCTGTATGTTGCTCAACACACATGCATAAACACACAAGGTAACAAACATGAGGACAGCCATGCAAACACACACACACACACACACACACACACACACACACACACACACACACATACACACAAAGGCGGCCCCCTCACACTCTTATTTGACTTTGTGTGTGCTTCGCTGGGTTTATTATGACAGGCTGAGCGGCGGGGAGGGAATTAAACTGTTAAGCAGACATCAGAGGCAGTCTAATGTTTAATGCAGGAGCCGGGGCATGTGCTGACTGATAATGAATACAAACAGGCCAACGTCTTATTTGTTGTGCTTTTCATTGGGAATGACTGGGGTGCTTGACATCCACAGCTAATGTACTGTACGGGGCTATTGTTCTAACCCCCCTCTCATCCTGCCTCCATATCTCTCTCTGTCTCACTCTCCTTTTTTTCATTTCACTTGTCTTCCTTTATTGCGCTGATTCTTCAAAGCTGTGCTGTCACTGCCATCACACAACAAGCCCGTCTTGGGCTGGATGTGACAGGATAATGTTGTAATTCTCGCGGAATCACAATCTCCATCATGATAATGTGTTGATGGGATGTGGTAATAGTTGTTAAAAGGTCACCCAGTGTGCTGTAATTGGCTCTTTCATACTTCACTACGTTTACTACGACAGAAGGCATGACCTCGCTGGCAGAGACGGTAAATATGCCATCTTGAGAGTGTAATTATACAAGCCAAGCCTTCTTGGATCTCTTTCTCCCGCCTCCTTTGCCCTCTCTTGCCACTCGTTTCCTTACAGTCTCACTTTAGATGTCCAAATGTAACTGTAAGTTGGCATGATGAAATCAGCAAAGCTGCAGTACAATGCCATGATTGGCAACTGTACAGTATTGTTAGAGATGGGCAATTGTAAATAAGATCTAATTTGAAGAGGCACCCATTAAAAAAAAATTACAAATCAGATTCATCATCATGCTGAAAGGCTTTGTTCACTTTATATAAATGTAAACAAAGGATACACTGACATGTTGCCATAATCGATCTTCATAGTTTAAAAATAATGTGTGTGTATATACTGTATATCTATATACTTCAGCATGTACAAACAGTTTAATCACGTTAGGATTCCATCGTGACAGCCCAGGGAATAAATAATAAATAACAATCCTACACATTTATTTTTCTAAGACAGCAGCTTCAGCTCTGCTCTTAATTAGTTCAAACACACAATTAAGTGGGGAAATATGATTTATGTTTTTTGGGCATTAGGTGTTGAATTTAATCAATACTGTAATTAAAACAGTGATACAATGAGAGGCTATACATAAAACGGTGTAATTGCTTTAATCACCCAGAGATAGTAATCACATGCATAAGAGACAAGAAATATTCTATCTTAGAGGTATATTTAGAAGCTTTGTTGAGGATCAGTATTTCTATGTTAACACTTTATAATCACATACATTTGTATATGTATGTTCATATTTGATATACATTTTCTATTTAAATATTATTCATACTATTTTAAACCTTGTATAAATGTATTTTCTTTTCTCCACAGCCATTGATAACTAACCTGTCACCATTATTGTTGATCTCAGTGCAGAGCTGTTCACCATTTACTATGAACATTTATTTTTTCCCACGACCAATGTGTATCTGAGGTAACATCAGATATTAAATTACATATTTATTAACACAATCTATCTATCTATCTATCTATCTATCTATCTATCTATCTATCTATCTATCTATCTATCTATCTATCTATCTATCTATCTATCTATCTATCCATCTATCTATCTATCTATCTATCTATCTATCTATCTATCTATCTATCTATTTAAAATACTGTACATTTATTCAAAAATACACACAGAAAAATGCAATCTTATCAAAAGAGAATTGTGGTGATGGCTTAATTAGTATTATATTCCGCTACAATTTATTATTCTGTTAATATGTTTCAATAATTTCCCATTTTTTGGCTTATTGTCTTTTTACCCATTTTACTTCACTGCTAAAATGATACACAAAGGTTGACAGCTTTACCTTTTAATCCTACTTCTAAATAATATCCTGCTTAATATGAGTGTTATTGTTAAATGTAGGCACCACGATGTGTAAAAACTGATTTTGCAGATGTTGAAAGTGTTAAAAACACATTTAGTAAATCATGCATTAAAGTGCATGTGCAGCGTGTGATAGGGGAAACAGATCCATAGCACCTCCCTGTGGTGCTGACCATCTCATTGTGTGTGGTGTGAATTGGTTCCTCTCTCAATATCTTATCCTACATCTCCTCGACTTATAGTCACTTTTATCTACCCAGTGAGAATTTTCTTTCCATTTTAAGATTACCCTGTTAAATTACAACATAATGAAACATTAAAAAAGAGCACCTCTCGTAGAAAACTTATCATTCGGTCTGACAATATGCTTCATTCAGTTTAGGCGGCTGTTGAAAACTGCTGCAATCATTGTAACATTGTTATGGTAACTGCTTGAGTGAAGTCACCAAATCTTATTGTAAGATCTGCTACAATATCATAATAACACTTGGAAGCGGGGGCAGCAGAGTTTGACAATAATATATCTGTGGAAATCTTTCCCCCACTCTCCAGATCCTCAGTGAGAGGCACATCAGAGGAGACATTTGCGCTTTATGAAGTGCATTCATTTGGCCATTTGCCATGTTTCCTCACCAGAGGACTGCTATGATGAATGAGAGAAGAGAAGAAGCAGATTTTCTCTCCCACCTCTCGGCTCTCCCCTGTGATTACTAATACAGAGCCCTGCAACCTCCCACACCATATGAAAACTGTAGGCTTGCTCTCATATCCTGGGTAATCCTCAATTTCCCAGAATCATTAAACTGAGACTAGCATCTCTGATGGGTGGAGATACTTGACATATTATGATTATTACCATATGAATACCTTGTTGTTACCCAGGAAGTGGCGAGGTTGCCTTAAAATCAATGTGGAAGACTGCATGGCATTACAGCCGTTCTGGGTTGTTGCATTTGAGAATAAAACCCCCTTTTTTATTTGTACTAGATAAATATCTGCAGTTCTCAGTTGTTGACATGATGGACAAAACAAATATTCAGGAAGAGTTTGATGCCAAAAACTAAAAAAAATGCAACTTCAGAGAAAAACTTTTTTTCACTTTATCGTGGTTCAATTTGCCAAATGCCAAAAGGCTCATCCATGCAACCACCAGGAATTTAAGCCCATGTCTCTGACCAAGACTATCCGGAGGTGGATACTCCCTAACTAGCAGAGCCACTACGGCCTTGTGGTAAGGAAACACTAAAACTTTCCAAATGCATCATTTACTGTACATACGTATAAACTCACATTTCTGATTATAAATGCTACCCTCAGGTGAAAGGGATGAAGTTTATAAAGTCGAAATGCTGAACGCAGAGAATTTTAGTCGGCTGCTACTGTGTTGAGGGGGGGTGGGTGGGGGGGTACTCTGCTGTGGGGGGCGGACCAGGGAAATTTATGTGGGAGAAAAATGTATGTTCAGCGGATCGGCTCCAAACCAAACATATTATCTTTTGGTATGCCCTCCTCTTCATAGCCTCAATCAGTTGTTCACAGTGTGTAATTCGCTGACATGTTCACCATGCAGAGACTTAGGAGAACATGCTCTCTCTCTACCTCTGAGGGGAAGGATACAGAGCCGATACTGTAGCTAACCTGGCACCTCTTCAAAGATTCAACACAGTTTGCTCATGGAAGAGGAGTTTTTTTTTTTAAAGGTAACAAAAAATACTAGAATCAAAACAGAGTTGTGTTTTGTGTTTCAGTTGTGTGTTTCACACAATCTACAGAGTGGAAGGTTGTTAAAACTTAAGGCACAGTCCTGTGCTAGTTAATGACTAAAAATGTCCAGGAGCATTCAAAAAGTGGAAGTGAGCGAGAAAAACACTGCAGCCCCTGAGGGTTAGATTAGCAGATCTCGCTCTGTCTTCTGCATGAGTTCTAGTGACAATTTTGGAGGATGGGTCAGATGAAAGACAACAGAAGGAAAGCAGGATCAAAAGCCACATGCTTTCCTGTATCCCTGCTTGTTCTAAGGGGCATACATAGTGCATTGGATTCATATCAAGGTCTTTGTACAGGGAGAGTCGGCCAACATGCAGTGGCCTTATTATTCTTTACTTCAATAACAAACCCACGTCTTCCCCTCTCGCCATCAAAGGCACAGTTCTCCAGAAGTGAAAATACACATCATATATGAGTCATTCATCTTCCTTGAAATTTAAATAACTCCTTTGAACATTGTCTTTGGTAAGTTGTGGCCAAATATGTAATTCTGCGTTCACTGCAATGTATAACATTAGTCGAAGACAATGTGGTGGCTGCCAGACTCCCCCGTCATGGTGAACACAGTGTAAGAAATGTGGCTTACTTTTCCTCACACTGTGAAACTACACCACATAACTTTTCATACCTTTCAATCGACTCCTATTCGCAACCCAGTAACGACATTCACTCCTTCGCCCTGAGTGACAATAACTAAGTTGTCCACATCCATTCCACGCAGTTATCCGCCCGTAGCCTATAAAACAGAAATAACGCGGAGGTTTACTCACAGTGAGGGGTTACTCTCAGACCGGACCTGGGCAGCCATTTGAAGTGACAGGGCCGCCCATCATGCGCCTCTAACGGGGTCAGGGGGCCTTATGGGGACTTGATCCAGAGCGAGGCCACGGGGACCGGGCCTTTAGAGAGGATGGATGGAGCCCCGGTAAGAAGGAAGGACGGGCTGATTACATCATTTTTCAGACCCACCAAAAGGCCCTGTAAGGACCTTTGGGCAGCTGGATTGACAGTCGGCCTCTCTGCTAATACATTTTGGAGTGATTTGTCAAAATGAAGAAATTGTTCTTGCTGACCTATCTCGCTCAGCTGTGAGTGACTCAGTTGGTGAGACTTGACGAGACGAGCGACATATTTCTCATGCTAACAGCAGCTCGAGTTGAATATATGAGAGCCAAAGTCACAACAAAGCATTCATCATCATGAAAAACTCTAACTTACTTAGAAAAAAAAAAATCTTTCAAGTCTGAGGAAATGACATTAGGGGAAACATGTCAGGAGCGGAGTTAATCACTTCCTTATTCTGTGTTGTGCTGTAGGTGGCGTCTGCTTCTGTCGGAGGGAAATGTTTTGTTTTTCTGCATTTCCTGAATATCTACAAATATTCCCTGAAGGCACGCTGCAGTGCGATGTTGCGCCACCTGTTTTCAAGGCGCAGTCGTTCCCCGGGGCCCCTCAACAAATCATCTTCCTTGTTTCTCCTGCGGGGAAAGAGACACCGTCACTCCTGGGTTTTGGGTGTCATATTCTGCTGAAAGATGCTAGAGTAAATTCGACATTTCCGTCTGTCCCAACAGGTAGAGTGAGAATCAAAAAAGCAAAGAATTGTGAAATTAGAGGAGGCTGGAAATTCTAAGCGGGAGTTTTCCTTTTAGAAATCCAATCAGGTTAAAAAGTAGCAACTCTCTTTTTTATGTTTGGGATGACTAGATTTCAGTTTGTTTTTACGTGGTCTTAGTCTAACAAAGGGGGATGTATTCTTCACTTTCCCTCGTTTTTCTTAATGCATAAAACGGCATCGCTACACCCTCAGTCCTGCATCTTTGTCTCAGCAGTGTAGACATAATGACTGACCTGGATTCATACTACTGTTTTCAATCACCATCTCCCTCCAAGGTTATTGGCCAAAATCCAAAGGTTGTTCTGGGATTCCACTTTATCAGAGGCAGAGGCAGAGCAGCATGCGGAGTTAATAATAATTTGGTCTGTGTTTTACAGCTGTTACACAATGGACACTGTGTAAACCTCTTACGACAACGGGGCCTCGGAGCTTCCCGTTTTAGAACTAGATCTGTCTCTGTAAGGCAGTCAATGACAGACAAATAACAGAAAGATATTAGAGCAAAGAAAAGAACAAGACAAAGTAATTGGTGGTTATCTATAATGCAAACAGTGTGTTACATTGTGCTCCTTTTGAAGCTGTATTCAGGAGGCAGCAGCTGTGAAGAAATGTTCCCTTAATAGCACTAGTGTGAAACTTTCTATAGATTTTCATTACACTCTCCTCACGTGGTGTGAGAAAGCCCAGTTAGGTCGGCAGCAAGGAGGTGCTGCCACACCGAACATCTGCTTTCTCCATTACAAGCCGAGCCAGAGAGTACATTAAAAGCTACAGGTAAGCCTTAATGCACTGCTCCTCGGCAAAGCCAGTGCTGTTGTAAGCCTGCGCATTCAATATAGATTAAGCCAACATTACGATAACTAGGTTCATCCAGCCAGCAAACACTGTTAAAAATTGAAATTCTGAAGTTTCGTGCATTTTCCTGCAGAAAATAAAAGGAGTTTACTTATTTACTGACTGACTCGGAACACTTCTAATGATGAAACTGACGTCTGTCAACAATGCCTTTTTTTGAGGAATAATGAATATATTTACAATGTAATTCAGAACTCCAGTTGCCTCTAGACAGTTGAGCTTCCCCTTTATGCACCTCTGTATTTTATTCAAAGCAGAACCTCACCAAAGGAAAATCTTCTATTATCCAGTCTAACACTGCAGCCTGAGGAGAAACACTGGGTAAAACAGTGACTTAATATTTCATATTGGTTAGATTATTCATCCACACAAAGACATTTCCCTTTTTTCCTCCCTCACATTGCAGCGTCCTCATTAAAAATGGGACACTGCACATTGAAACTTTTTAAAAATTCAAATATTTTCTTTCAATCTTTAAAGAGCTTATATCTAATGAACTAAGATTTAATTTGGCATGGCTTAACATCCATTTGCACTGCTCATAATTAGGAATGCAGACCTCAGTATTAAAATGAAGGGGCAAAGCCCTGGGTAAGTTCCCAAGTGAAACAAGAATTGGTTCCACTTTAAGTATTAATTGATTGGCTTTGCAGTATCCCTTACAGGAGAAGAGTACACACACATCCTCTCCACCCACCCACCCACACACACACACACACGCACACACGCACACAATTTACAGAGCACTCATTTCTCATCAATCTGGTGCTGCTTCATTTGCCTGTCTCTCAGTCCCCCAGAGAGGGACAACCTATCTGCTAGCAGAGCTTAGCATTTGATCATGAGTGTCAATATCAAACTGCAAAGCAGGATTACACACTGCTGTCGTCAATAGGCGTAATGGTTTTACATGTGTTAAGGTTAACTCAGCCATTTAATGTGCATAGTACCTTAGAGATAATCACTCAAAAAGGACTTAAAAATGTCACACAAACCTCAACAGACCTGGGCTTCTGCAATGATCACACACTATACTCAGAGGGTCTTGTTGCATTTTTCTCTTTTCTAAGATTTGACAGCTTATGACTATGGAGTAGACAATTTCTACTGTATGAAACTAGTCTTCAAGGTATTTGATTCAAAATTTTTTTACAAGGAATATCCTCTGTGATGTATGATCATACTGTCTGCCGAGTCACCAGAGATACTATTATTGATCATAGGCCGACCTAATATAAATTCTGTTAACTGTTTATTAAGGAACAGCTTTGGTCCTGCACAAAGAGTATTCATTGTTGATCGTTTCATTTCACAGTGGACCATACTTCTTATGACTTTAGAAACATGAAATCGTTTCTGTTCTGACTTTTGTTCAAAATTTAACAAAATGTCTGCCTTCACTTTTATAATTCATTATATATGTGTCTGTGTGTATGTGTGTGTGTGTGTGTGTGTGTGTGTGAGAGTGCTTGAGCGTATGTGTGTCCACGTGTAGCCATGCGCAGGAGACTCTTATATCTATTTTCACAAAACATAACACTCTCCCACTGTAAACCTCTGCCGGCGCAAGTGACAGCTAAAAAAATCCCCCACAATGCTGTGAATTAGGAACCGGTCTATTAGACACATGATCACATGATGTGGGATTAGTGGACTGGAGTCTTCAAAGCTGCTATTACAACTCCTGAGATGTGATACAGGCTCCCCCACTGCTCTCTGCAGGGGCGTGTGGCTCTTCCTCAGAGAATTACCTGACACCGTCGTGTCTGCGCTCTGGGAGACAAGTGCTGTGGCTCGGAGTGGAACAGCCAACATCAGTCGGAAATGCTCCCTCCATGCTGCGCTGAGCCAACAAACCCTGCATTTAATCCCATGTGTGAGCTGCCGTGATGGCTACATGAGTTGACATCAGAGAAAAGGAGTTAGGGTGCTAAGGCTGGAATGATGGGTGATAAAGTGGATTACAGATGGGGAAATGCCATCATGCTTGAATAGTAAGTCAGACTCAAAATGTTAATGACGGCGATTCGCTATTTGGTGATCGCCCTGCTGTAATCTTGAGATAGTGTCATGTTGTTATAATTAGGGGAGGAGATATTTCACATTTCATTAGGTGGAAAGTTTAATTGCAAAATAATGTATAAACTGTAAAATAGCCTTTGCTTTAGACAGGTAAATTCCTTATATGGTTAAAAAAATAATTATAGTTGAGCTTAAGTAATAACAAAATACAGAACAGACACCTGGCTAAAGAATTTGCTGGAGGATGGGTTTTATGATTGCTTTGTATGCAAGAATTTTATCTTGAACAAGTTTATAGTGTTGTTTTCACTGTATATACTATATCACAACAAAGAACAAAAATGGAAGAAATAAAAGGGGAAAAAAAAACATAATTTGCTGAAGAAAAAAAAAAGTGGTTGCATTCTGAACTTCAAGTTACCTTTTCTAAAGCTGAACACTGGGAATTTGGACCTCCCAGCGCAAACATTAACGGGCTGAAATGCAGCTCTGGATGTAACAAAGGAAACAATACCAGGGAAGAGAGCCAAGAAGGCAGAGCTGGCACGCCTGTTCCTGGGACCATGGGAATTTGGCTCCCAGAAATAATGGGGTTGAACAGGGCCCAGCACCACTGCTACTGTAGCTGGGAAAATGGTGCACCGCAAGCCAGGCTCCATCCAGGGAGACTTAAAACAAGGGAGGGAGGGAAAAAAAAGAAATGAAATATACAGTACGGGTTGCACCTCACAGTGTGAAGTGAGATGAGTAAAATAATGGAGGAAGGGGAAGCCTGTCTTATGTTGGTCCCGAGAAAAGTGATTGTAAATCAACAACACTGCCCAGCTTAGTGGCTGGATGTGAGCTAACATAATACACTCTATGGACAAACTGCTACCTGGGCAGAAAAGGGAAAGAAAATAAAATAATAATAAACCCCAGGACATAAAGGGTCTTTCATGTGAGCGTTACACTATGTGGCCAAAAGTTGAGGTAAACTCTATGTATGTACCGTATATGTATAATATTGGTAATGTTAATGCTAGCAGCCCCTCTCCAGCCTAATTAGGACAATAAAGGGTTATGGGCTAATGTATGACTGCCATGCCAAAGCTAATGAATGCCTGGTATACCTTGTTTCCTCCCAAGCGTCCTTGGACTGTCATCTCCAACCTTTTGATGTTGTATCTGATTATCCAGGCAGCGATTAATCATGATTAAGTAAGCACCAAGTCTCTGAGAGAGAAAGCAAAAGCAGAGAGGGTGGGTGGACAGCAGGAAAGTTGCCCAGGTTCAAGCCTTAATTCTGGGCAGAACAGTCTCCTGCTTCTGCCAAGTGGACACTGGTAATGAGACAGCAAAGTAAAAATCATGGTGCTTTTTTAAGTGTTGTTAAAGGAAAGATTCATTATCCAAGCCAGGCTTTGTCCAAGCCATAGTTGAGGCTTCCAAAGAAACGCCTCTTGCCTTCTGTGGTAACCATCAAGTTGGACACGACTGCAGGTTTTCACATGCCCGGTGCTATTTGACAGCCATTTTTGCATGTTTTGTTGATACACAGACATTTCAATATACCTCTCTGCTCACCGCTTTTCCCCCTCTCCAAAAACATTTTCCTGCTTTGATATCAGTTGATGGAATATAAATGGGTTGGAGCAGACCTAAGGTAACCACCTATTGGCCTTCATGCATTTCTAATGTAACCTGTTCTGCCCATGCTCACAGAGTAGGGCTGGCTTCATTACTCCAAGGTGCTGAGTCTTTTGCCAGAACCCTGCCATTTCAGCGAATAGATCACCCTTGTGACCAGGGTCTCTGATACTGTATGCACCACCTGAAAGCTGGAGCTGTTTGCCCAGGTGCCAAAATAATCAAGTTCAGCTCGCATGGCAGGTTATGAAAGAATATTAACTGTGGGAATAACCCAGCTTGACATGCGTCGCCCGCATGCATGATCAAACGAGAGCCCTCTCAGAAAAGGAGTTTTCCAGGTAGGCCTACTGGCAGGGCAGTCTGGGCCTGTGATGACACCAACTCAATCATTGTTACTTTGAAGTCAGAGGGGTCAGTGTTGTAATGGGTTTGGACAAAGGTACAATGATTCTCTCTTTCTGCTTTCCGACCTTTTTCTGTTAATCCATTTAGCATTCTGCGTCTGTAATGGATTTCCCAGCAAAGAGGTAGAGTGGAAGCTGTTGTTGAAACACGGTTAATGACGTACCGAAGGATGTAGAGCAGGGGTCCACATTATTGCCACTATCAATAATACAACTGTTTAAGTGGTCCACTTGGAATATAGGCAAATAATACTTCCCTTTCTACCACTCTGCTGCCTCTCACTGTGAAAAGTATTTTCTCCAATGAGCTCCGATGTGAAGGAATTAGTTTTGAGTGCTCGTTCTGCAAACCGCACCACTGTGTCATGGTTTTCCTGTCAGAGTTTGTTTCTGTTAAATAGACCTAACATTTGACTTTTACTTAGAGGATTTAAGGATTCCGGCTTCATATTTTTTCTTCACTGCTTTCCATCAATATTTCTTTTTTCCTCCCTCAAACCATGTATTTCAAACTTAAATTATGGCAACTGATGTGTGTTTGGGGTGTTGTGAAGGAAAAGAAAATAACCCCCGATGATTGTACTGTAACTTAACGTCTCCCTCACGACCTAATGTTTAAGTGGAAAATGCCCTGACCGCGAAGGCATAAATCAGCCTCACTCTCCTGTATGTTTCATTACAGAAATGTTAAATCATATTTCAGAACCCATATGGAAACATGGAAAAAAGAAGGAGGCATGAAGTTACGTGTCTTGTGCCCATTTGAACACAGAGAGAATTCGAGGAGATCACCATATAATTGGTTAGAGTGTGTGTACACATGTCTCCCTCCAGTTCCAGCACAGTCCTCCAGTTCAACACAGGCTTTGAAATGTGGATTCAAAGCTAGCGGACTTCCCTGAATCACTGAAAACCCCCAGGACATGGTTTGGCCTTTGCGGAGGTGGAAGCCAAATATGAGTCTGAGAAGATGAAGCACCCTGGCCTATCGTCTGTTCCTGGTAGGTGTTCACTCCCGATAAATATTTCATTCTGGTACAAAACAAATAACTTGACATAATTCCTCCCCCTCTCTTCCGAGTAGAATGACAGAGTGGCTGATTTACGCATGGCGAGAGGTGTAAAAAGCATGGAGGCATGCCGCTTTTCTCTATCCACCATCTAATGGATGCAACCCGACGGGCTAACAACTGTTTGCTTTTTTTTCAGACAACTGTGAAGTGACGACACACTTGGATGCATATGAATTGCTGACTGTGATTTGTGAAGAGATTTCTGACACCATAACAGTTGGCTAACTGCAGTATGTTGCCCTGAATTCATCTGAGCAAAAGGCCACTATCAAAATAGTACAAAAATACTTTAACATTTCAACCACAGAAATGATGAAAGTGTTAATTACTCCTGCTGAGGCCGTTTAGTGTGTTCCTTCAAGAGGATGAAGGGGCTAAATGGTCTGACCCTAGCCAAAGTTACATTTGAGACATGAAAGGACAAGCGATTTAAACTTAAAATCCACTGTGAAAGTGCATTAACCACTTAACTATTTTCTCATTTCTTTCTTCTTGAATGCTCGAGGCTGTCTCTGCTTTGTTGCATTTGTCAATCACTGTAATTTGGGCTCCATTTCCAAAAATAATTATCAGGTGAGTGGCAGCCCTTTGCCTGGAGTGCCAACTTGGAAGCGACGTGCCCAAGAGTATTAATTATGCCGCTCAAAATATGAAGTCTTTTAATAGAGAGGCTGACGTGACATCATTGTTTAGAGTCTTTCTTCCCCTACAAACATGACAATCACGGCTGTCCCTCTGGTCATCAGCAAAGATGAGGAGGAATTGTCAGAGGAAGTTATTAACAAGCTGTGTACCATGTGATAAAGTCAGTCAGACTCTCACTGGTACCATGTCTGTTGATTCGCATAGAGGAGACGAGGAGAGCGCATGAGGAGTAAGTCAACAACTTCAGTGCAGCTATGAGAGATGCAGAGCGAGGTGGAAATATGAAGAGCAACGACTGAGGGGAAGGTATTATGTGCAAAAAGCCTCAAATCTTTCAAATCCATGTACTAGAATTATTGCTGAATGTAACTGTTGACGCTGTACTCGGAGGACCATCCAGTTTCATACAGCCGCTCTCTCTCTCTCTCTCGCTCTCTCTCTCTATCAATCTCTTTCTCTCTCTCTCTCTTCCTCTCTCTCTCTCTCTCTCTCTCTCTCTCTCTCTCTTTCTCTTATTCTGCCAATCAAATGCTCACAAACAGTGCTGCACTGTAGTTGTGGTTCACATTCAGCAGTTGCTTCTGTGAAACCCTAAGAGGGAGAGACAGCTTCCAGGTCTCATTAGCATCCAGTAGCGGCTAATGCTGCCTCCCTATTACTGTCTGAGGAGCTGAAATTCAGTTGGAGATGAGCACAGCCCAGGGGGCTTAGGGTTGCCAGTTTAATTAGTGCCTGATAATTTCAATAATGAGTGACAATTCATTGGGGCTTTTTAGGTTGGCCCACTGTTTGAGTGCAAATCGATAATCCTCTGTTTCTTCCCCCACTCTCACGAGCAGATAAAGGGCGAGCATGGGGGTGGGGGGACGGGGTGTGCTCTATCCCTTTGCAGGAATTAAATGAAAAGAATCAACTTAAAGAATGTCCCTTTGAAACCGAGAAAAGGAAGCCTATGTGATTTGATTTGCTGTTATTGGATGAGCAGGTGGGTCTTTAGTTGCTGTCGTGGGGTCCAGAGTAAAAACAATTTGCCTGGAGTGATATGGGGTAAGTGAGTGGAGGGTGAGAGGTTTACACTTGTTGTCTTCCGCTCATTCAAATGATGCTCTCATGTTAAAAATCAAAGCAGAAAATAAATAATTATCTGTGTTGAGGTGGACAGGATAAATTCATTGAGGTAAACTGGAGATATCACCGTCAAGAGTGAAAGATCTGTTAGAGAAAGGAACCTATATATTCTACATAATTATTTCCCTATGCACGGCTGCTTAACATACAGTATGCCAGTATAATGAAATCATGAGGAATGGTAATTCATTCAATTGCCCCAGGCTTAAAAAACATGTTTACCTTGGTTACTTGAGAAAGGTGTTTGAACCCTCTGTAATGCAGTGACAGGCAACACAACACTTGAATTCCTCTGTTTTGTTCTGGAAGCTATTTCACAGCTCTGTGTGCAGAAGAATAGGTGACGGTGAATAAAGTTTAAACAGACACTTTTAATATTCACAGAAATAATTATGCAAGGTAGCACGCTGTTTTACAGAGTTATTGAAAATGAAGAATCAATTGTAGGTGTTGCAGGTAGTGCATTAAAATACCAATTAAGCAAATAACACCCAACCTCTGCCTGACACTTGAAACATAATGATTGTGGAAACAGGAAGTGGGAGCATATTATTCCCTAATACACGTTTTCTGTCTTTAAAAGAAAATGCCTGATGTATGCAAAACAAATTATCACAAAAAAGTCTGTGAAAAAAAAATGAAGTTGACAAAACACACAAAGGCAGCAGATTGGCACCGTGCCTGGCAATATGGAGTGCAGCGTTCTCAACCTGTGCAGCAATGATAATGGTATAGCTATAATGCCCTTTGTGACGCGTCTGCATTCGACACGGTATATGTTCCACAATATCCTGATACAATACTGAGTCAGCACACTAGCTGCCTCTATATTCAGACCTCGCCATACAGCGACAGAGTGGAAGTGCAGTGAGAGCGCGCTGCATTTCCTCAGTCAGTTAGCCTGACATATTGTGAAGGACAGTAGCCTAATTATTCCTTGGCAGTGGCACAGACCTGCCAGTCCCTTCAGATTGAGTTGAACCACAGAGGCTGGAGTTTGATTCCCGACTGCCTACTATGTTTTGAGTCAGATAGGATCTTGTCCACCGGAGATTTAATTTGGACATTCAGTGGTGTGAACCTGACCCTTATTACTCTATCCCCCTCATCACATGACCTGTAGTCTTCCTCTATTACAGGCCCAAGAAAAACAGCAATCATCACGTTAATATGGAGAACATCAAGAGACTATTGATTGTGGTTACTTGCCGAATATTCCCTCCATGACATGCGGTTCAGTGCCCCCTTCGTGCTCGTCTGTGGCAGTCTTTTTAAATATTCATGACGAGGTTGCCTTATGGTTCTGCAGCTGAATTTCTAATTGGGCCGTCAAAAGAGATACAACATGCCCTTAAGCAGGACCGTAACAGCGGTCAGCTCAAACAGAAATTGTGTGATTCAGCCACAGGGCTAATTAGCAATTAGCATTCACTGTTTACAAGGGTTTTTACCTGTGGGCCAGGGGATGGCAGGATTGAGCTTAAATCACTCCATCCTGCCTTTGAAGCTTCAAGAGCTGCCTGTCCATATCATAATGGCTGGGAGGAGAGAGGGAAGTGCTTCTACTGTGTAACAACATAATCATCAATTAAGGCAGGGAAATGGCAAGAAATGGGGATTTTAGCTCATTAAAAAAGCCCAGAAGAAAAAAGTATCTTTATATATATTTTCACTCTGTCTCTCCTCTGTCAATGTCTGCCATCTTTAGAATTCAAATGATTTGTCTTCCAAGATGAGTGGAAATCCTGAAAATGTAATTCAGGAACTCGGAAGCAGACATTCCTAATAAGGGTTAAAATATGAATGACATTTGCTCCAAGATGAGGTTGGATGGAAATTGGTTTGCCACTGATTTAGTCCCTCTTATTAGTATCCCCTTTTTCTGATTTATGCTTAATATATATGTATTTTTTTTTATAGCCATTATAACCAAAATGAATGTCACTGAATAGGAACCAGATTCCTCTTCTTCAAAACTTCTTGAAATGATTGTGGTTATTGTCGACTTATAACTAAAATATTACTACAACTCATACAAACTGCATAGCCTCAAGTCATAGTTGCATTGAGATTATGGCATTCATACAGCAGTATATCTGTACTATGGCCTGCATATTAGGTGTAGCCAGTTTATATTACCTCAGTGTACCGCATAGTAGGAGTCAAAGCCACCTTGTCGTTTTTTAAAAATGAAAATATAAAATACCTTTGACAAATCTCACCATGCTGCGGTGTAGTTGCTAACAAGCTATTCATTCCATATGTTACAGTATCTATTGCCTCCTTAAACAATGACAATGATCTTATATTTAGTCCAATATGTCACTTTTATGTGATATGGGGGGGAGGGGGGGATACCCGGTGGCTAACCTGGACCCATGTAATGTATCATCACGGTGGAGCCACTACAAGGACATACAGTCGCTCATGTCTTCAACAGCTTTCCAGACATTAAAAAGAATATCAGATTCCCCCAACTTCTTTGAGGATGCACTGCCTTTGAGAGAGGACTTCTTTTGAGCATATCCAAACGTTTTCATCTCTCTCATTTTTTTTAAATCTATTTTTGCCATAAAGCAGGGACTCAACACAAACTAATTCAGGGTGATAAAACTGCTAGCGTGAATTTCCTGCCTAACAAAGTACAAAGATGGCTGATAAAGGGCTTATTAGAGAACCATCATTATGCTCACTTTGGGTTGAAAACGTTGACTGAGAAGCACCATTATGTCCTGAATTTTTCGCTGATGTGGCTACAAGCTGAGGTGATGCTGAGGTTTTCCCCTTCTGTCTGAGGGTTAGTTGAGCAGACCTGTCAATGATGATATCCAGACAGCAGGAACAGTGCAAACTCAGGGATAAGAGTCAACAGTAATTAGAATCTATCTGGGGAGGTGAGAACACACACACACACACACACACACACACACACACACACACTCGCACCCTGCATATCATGATGGACTCATGTGTACAAACATCGCTCATATGCACAGTCTGCTCAGGAAGCTAAATATATGTTTATATTAAAAAACTGTAAATATTTCACATATGCACAAAAATGAGTTGATACACACACACACACGCACACACGCACACACACACACACACACACACACACACACACACACACACACACACACACAGAGCCATGAAGACTCATCAAAGACATGTCCTTTAGTATGGAGATTCTGACTGTGTACTCCCCTTTTTCCTTAATTGCTCATTAATGAGATGGAAATATATTTCTGCCACAAAGTTTGAGAAAGAGGCACTCATTGAGGAAGCCATAAATCTAAACATTTGAAAAGGATATAGTAACGGGAGCCCCCCATTCTTGTTCTCTGAAAAATTAATGCAGCGCATGTTATATTTATTACAAGGCTGACTGTCATTCATTTTACCCGAACTAACAGAAATTAAAAGTGACAGCAACCTCATCAAGAATGAATGCCATTGTATTCTACACGGAGCAGAAAAGACAAGGAAAAATCAGATAATAAAGCACAGGCATCCACAGTGCATCTGTAACAGGGAAAAGCAAAGCTCAGAGAAATGCTGTGAATGAAGGAATGAGGGCAATAGAAATCAGAAAATACAGAGCAAAATACGTAACTTTTATTTAACTTTTTATTTCTACTGCAATTTTGAAGTTATAACATGATTAAGAATCTGACCAAAAAAAACATAAAGATAATACTAGATATGCACAAAACAAAAATAAATAACAAACTAAATACTAAGTGACTTGTATACTGAAAATATTTTTCGCTACTTCAGATCTATTTTCAAATATTTTCCAAGATGTTTGTAATTGCCGGCTTCACTCATTAAAGGAGAGGGGCTCTGATATGAGTATGCTGCAGCTAAATGGTCAGGTTCCCATGTGAGGGAAATAAATGAAATATTAGTTTATTACATATTTAAATCTCTCTCCCCAGGCTGTCTTCCACTCTTTTTTTTCCTGGGTTGGTTTGCATTATAATGTTCACCAAACAGTTTCCCCAACTAATGGCTTGCAACAACGTGGTCCTGCTTTTCCCCTCTGCTTTTGGTCTAGATTTTCATAACAAATTACTGTGGTAAGGGAGGGAAGGGAGAGGGCTCCAACTTCCTGAAGAGGCAAAAGGGAAAAATTCATCTTTAAGCGGTACAAAGTTGAGCATTGCCTGTGGAAGGTTTTCACAGTGTGTGTCCGTTAAACATTGAGAAGACAGTCAACTGCAGATAATAAGTCAACGTTGTCAAGAAGAAGGCATCAACATTTGGAAATAGGAAATCCATATTGCATGCTGCTTCTAGAGAAAAGCCTTTTTCACCAAAGTGTGCAGGATTTGGATGCACTTTTCTCTGACGAACAATGGTTTTATTAGTCTTGCTGGCACGTTAGGTCCAAGGTCACGTTTAAAATTCCCGACTGCTTTGTAAGTTCATAATCCAAGTCCTATCCATCAAAATGCTGATGTATCAAAACAAACAGAGGGCTGAGAGCAGAGATACAGCATGGGATGGGCCCTCTGAATAATCGTTAAGGGCAGCCCCCTCGCACTCCCTATCTCAGGTGTGTGATTAAAATCAATTAAATCACTCCTCTAGTGTCAACCGCCCCAAATCTCCTGACAAATGAAACGCTGCTTTAGGAAGACGAGGATGTTCCTGGTCCTGTCGTGGCTCGGCTCATATTCACAAATGAGATTAAGATTGGGCTGCTGAGGGATTTCAAAGGCCTGTTTTCCATAAGAGCATGAAACAGCCTGTGAAGCCCGTGTAGGCTACATTAAGTAGACTTGAAAGTGTCTGGAGCAGAGATCAGCTCCCAACCCACAGTGAGAGTAACTAGCTGGAAAAAAAGGGGAGATTATTTACCTGCATCTACAGTCTAAGACTTTTGTGGAGGGAAGTTGTTGGCTGTATGTATCACAGTACTGTTTAGGAAAATAATCCAATATTCCATAAATTCTTAAAAGCCCTCAATCTATTTATGACACAGAATTATGATTTGTCTGATGCATCCATTAATGAGTTATTCATCTAATATTAATATGTATTAAATCATGTGTTTTGAGTCAATACAGTTTTCACCACAGCCCTGCCTTTGCTGTTTGTATTCAGACAAATTAAGCCATTTACAGAGCATCAATATGGAATCATTAAATGCCCTTTGTGTATTGTTCTCTATGGTCTACGGACCACCCCTCTTTCCCTCTCTCTCTTTTTCTCAGTCACACACACACACACACACACACACACACACACACACACACACGCAGACATATGCACACTCGCTTGGCTCGTGCATCAGATGTGAGCCGAGGTTTGAGCCCTCCGCAGGCTTCTTTATGACGACAGTCGGGGAGATCTGCTGATCCCATCTCCAGTGGGCCTCTGTAACCCCCCTTTGTAACATTAGGCAAAAGCGCTAAATCAAAGTGTGGAGTCAGCCCAGTGTGTGTGTTTAACGTCCCCCTGCTCTTGTCACCAATGACCAGGGGCGGGCCGCCACGTGTCCTTGCCCTATCCCCCGGTGTCCTATCACTCCTTTATCTGTCCACAAGGCATGGCCGCTCTCCCAAAGACAACCACACATGCATGCTCAAGAAGGGCCTTTTTTATTCATCTCAACACCCACTGAGAAAATCAGACGTCCCAAATTGTTCCCCTACAGCAGTTGTTTTATTCATGGTGGCATTTGAGATCTTTTTCTCCCCCCCGCCCCCCACCTTCATACTTAAATGTATATCTATAACAATCATTATTATTTACATCAAGCAGGGAGATATTTTTTTTTAACAGGTTCTCTATAAAGAAAACACCGGAAAGGCTTTATGTCAAATTTTCTAAATTTTACAAAAACACAAACTCACACTTTAAATATGCTGAAGAAATGTTTTCGAAACTGCAGCAAACTTATGTAGGACACTGACCTGTATTTCATTTTGAAGAGCCAAAGGAAAAAAAATATACTTTTTTAACTCTAAGGTTCTTGTGGGAAAACAATAACAGACAGTATGTTTATTTGCGATGAAGCTACACAGCACAAAGAAAGAGCAACCATACCAGGGGATTTTCCTGACTCTTGAGAAGGGTACAACCAATATTCCCAAACCCATGCCAGGACTTGTGATTCCGCTGTATGCTTTTTTTTTTCTTCTTTATGAAGGATGATCAAATCAAGCATGGAAGTGTGTTTCATCAGTCTGTTGGAGGGTAAAGAGAGACTTTCAAAATAATCCCTTAAGTAGATGAGGCTTCTTTATGTATTGCTTTTTATTGTAAGATGCTGTTTCAAGATAGCACAGGAAATGACAATTATGTTGAGATACTATCTTCATGAATGGCAGGACCTTTTTTTCTGGAACCGTGCACAAAAGTGATCGCATGTCCACACATCTGATCTAGCTGTGTTATTATTCAGTCTCTTGACAGGTCATATTTTGTCAAATGAAATGCTGAATTGCCTCATACTCGGCGCGGAAGCTGAAGTGATACATGTAAGTAGAATTAAATTACTCTATAGCATATTACAGCCTCGGTGGGATTGTGGCTGTTCCTCCATTTTTAATAAGTGCTTATTTCCCAGGGGGCCTTGTTGGGCACCGTGGGTCAACAGTGTCCAAGAGGGCAAAGCTTGTTCACCACATTCTAGAGCCCTTTAATTGCTTGAGGTTATGTGTGCTATTATCTTCCTTTTTCTCTTTCATTATGGAGGTGCAGAGGTTCGGATTGACCCATCCTCTCAATTTTGAAAGCACTCGCCACGTTTAGCGCACTTCAATTAAGTGTGCAGAGGAGTGCTGTGATGAGATTTATTTAATTAATTATTCCAGGTCTGTTTTGGCCCATGCATATATTCTTTTTAAATCCTTCCTTGGGTGTCCCGGGTCCGCTCTTATTTATTCTGTTGTGATAATGTTACAACTGTAACAGCAATATTTTCGGTGCTCCCAGGAGTGCTTGGTCTGACTCAAACATAATAACCCACGGCAGTGTCTGTCTGACTCTCAGCCATTCTCATTCCTGCTTGCAGCTGATGCCGTAACCCCGGCCCCTTCCCTGCAGGCTGTGCTGACGGCTGGCTCAGAGCAGCCACAGACACACACACACACACACACACACACACACACACACACACACACACACACACACACACACACATATAGAAAAAGACCTGTAGACCTGCATTTGCATGGACACACAAATGTGCACATGCATAAATATGCAAATACACACATGTACACATGCCAGTGTAAGCACAAAAGCACAAACAAGCTTCTGTTGTTACTTTTATTGTACTCTTCTCTCATTTTACATGATTTCCCCCACTGTTTTTAGGTTGTTTGAAATTACAGAGCTGCATAATGGCACACTGTTGGAGCTTTAATATGCGGATTAGTGGAAACAACAAAAGTTGTCGCAGAATTTTCACCAAAGTTCAATGGTGGAAATTGTTTTGGTGCCCATTTAACTCCAGAGTGTAGCACTTGCGGGCAAACATTGTTCCCAAGTAAAGGATTTCACACTACAGAGCCGTGGCTTCATAAGGGGATTTGATCACTTTTACCTGTGCTGACAAGTCTTCCCTTCAGTTCAAAAGGAGGGAAAGTGGATGACTGATCAATATAAACGCAGGTGTTTGGAGAGAAGCCGTGGATTGATCAGTAATAGTCCCTCAACCCGGAAAAAAAAAGAACAAATCACAGGAAAGAAAGTGAAAAGTTAAGTAGGACACTGTCAGGGATTCCCTGGGTACGAGTCTTGGAAAAACTGCACAGCACAAATGAAAAAGAACAGAGGAGAGCTGGTTGGGGAATTCAAAAAAGAATAATTAAAAACTCAAATCGGGTTCTTAACTGTGAGAAAGAGAGAGAGAGAGAGAGAGAGGGAGTGAGAGTGGGTTTTTTAAATTCACCAACAAGAATATACTTGGATGATAACTGCCTCAGCCGTAGGCTATTAAAATATTAACCACCGCTGTCCGAGCTGGGATTTTCCAAGCGGTACTGAGCAGTATCCTCCCCGGATACTGGGCCTGAGAGAAAGGCTCTGCTCCCGTTCGCTGCCCTGTGGGAGGCTCGGGCTTGCATGAGGAAGTGTTTTAATGTTTCTCAGATGCCTGGCTCACTGAGAGAGCTTTGACAAGGCAACTATCCTGGGTGTGATTTAAAGGTGTGCACAGAGGGAACCAGGTACTGGAGCTGAGGGCCTGTTAAGCTACCGGGTGCCTTTCTAGAGGAAAAGGAGCAAACTTTTTTTTTATTCCCCTGTTGCTGAGCAGAACTCGGTCCCTTAAGTTTGAATCGTTATTATAATATGAAACAAAAGCTATAATGTTGCTGCTGCCTGACATTGCTCACTTAACACTTGCAAATATACAGTGAATACATTTACAGAGCATGATCTTGTTGAAAAAAAGTGTATAAAAGACTGCAAAATGTTTAGAAATTGAAAAGGAACCACAATGTTGATACGAGAATTATTTTGGCACATTAACCAGATTTGCATGTCTGCAGAGTTTGTTTCCTTGTTATTTAGTTCAATGACTGATGCTTCCAATAGGCTGCAATTGCCTGGAGCTTATTACACTCATAATGTATAAGCAGATACTTAGTGAGTGTATATCTAAATCATTTAGTGGGACTTTGTTTTGGGGAACACATGGCAAGGAGTGCACTCTTATCTCAAATTGTGCAATTGTAGAGGTTTTATTGACTCTAACAGATAACAGCAATTATTTCTCTGAGTGGGCTTTCTGGTCTCTGCCAAATGTGAGCTGGCAGATTATTAAAAAGACAAGTGGTCTCTTTGATAGCGAGACAAAATACAAGGGTTTATTTTTAGCAACTATAAAGGGATGCCAGCTTTGTTCAGGTGGAATTTCTGCACAGAAAATAATGTACGTTCAAGTGCTGCCTGTAGCGAGAAAGTCACAGATTAAGATACAGTGGTACATTGGAAAGTTGTTGAATATTCAGAGTGGCAGGTTCTTTGAATGTTTCATGAGATTACAGAATCACGGCATGTATCATGGCATTGACTGAAATTGTTAGAGTAGCCTGAAGTTCATTGAAAGGGTGAGGTTTCTAATCTTTAATTCCCCACACTGTACAGTAGTGTGTCTCTGTCTATCCCAGTCAAGTCCTGCTGTCCTGCCTTTGCCTTTATGTTTTTTTACACCCACCCCTTCTTCCCCTCGGCCCCACTCCCTCTCCGGGTTCATCCTCTGTAGCTTTCCTCGTCCCAGTTCTTCCCGCTTCCCGAGTCAGTCCGGCTTTGTCTCTGTTGTCTCACGTTCCCTTCTCCCCCTTTCCCCAGCAATGTCCCATCTCTCCGTGGAATCAGGAGCCTGGCTGGCTGGCAGGCAGATGGGACAGATGAGGATGGCAGGGATTGGCTAATCCCTAATCTGCTGTCTCCTTGCCACTCTGGACCACAGAGGAGTGATGGAAGCAAGAGAGAGAGAGAGAGAAAGAGAGGGAGAGGGTGATGGAGCCAGCTAGATGGAGCCAGCTGTCAGATGGAGAGTCTTTCATGGTCCTGCGCACACAACAGCTGCACAGGGCCCGCCTGCACGGCTCTGCATTATTAAGCATCTTTTTAGTTGGTTCCAGATGCAGACCTAGCTGTGTTTACCCAGGCTTTGTGCTTTCTTGCTCCCCCACCCTGCTCTCCACCTCCACTTCCTACTTTGCCATCCCGTCATTTCCTTGTTGCTCCGCAGCTTGATGTGGTCAAAATCGTTTGACTTCTCTCATGTGTCTTTGCTTAAGTACAATGTAATGTTCAAGCACATGACCCATGCACTCGGAGGTAGCATTAGCACCTTAATAGTTTAGCCTCTTTAACGTATTTGAATCATTTAAACATGTGGGGACTTTTTAAGGGTTGATGCCTTTTCCGTCTTTTTGAGAAGAAATGAAAGTTAAGCAGAGGTGCAGCTTTTCAATACTCTGCCAAATGGTTAAACTGATATCTGACATCCGATGAAAAGAAATGGCAGAGAACTAGAATGTAATTACAACATAATTAAATGGTTTCATCACTGTAATTACATACCATTTAATGTGCCGCTGTCATTATACGACTGTAAGTGTGTGCATATAGAATGTGCAAACAGTCAAACTTGTTTAAACACAAATGCACAAGCGCATACAAACACAAACATATGTGCACTGCGCACACACACACACACACACACACACACACACACACACACACACCACTTCACACCCACATTCATATACTCACACAGCAACCTTTTGCAAAAGCCAGCTTTGAGAGGGCTAATCTGTGCCTCGGTCCCGTCTCTTGTCAAGTTCAAGAGGGTTAACAAATCTTTACCTCCAGAACAGCCCTCCTCTTCCCCCTTTCATGTCCACATTTGTTCGCTGTATGTCCAAAAATCTACAGAGGCCCGTCCCGACTCAGTTGGGATTGGTTTAGCTGAAGAGCTGGAGGCTTTTCAGTTGCTGGCATCTGTTGTTCCTCTTCCCAGAGCTGCTGGCAGTCAGTTAATGGCCATGCTTGGGACCCAGAGAGAGAGAACAGTGGCTGATTTCCCTATAGCCATCGCACCAATCCCGGCACACCACCAACTGCAGATGAGCCACCAGCAGCTAGAAACATTCAGGCTAATGCTCCGCTTCTCTGAGAGTTTGGGGCAGATGTTCCTCACTTTCCATGTTTTGTCACATAACTCAACACTGTCAAGTTTGTCTTTTCATTCAGGGTATACTCCTGTGTTTAGAAGTGTTATATTCTGGGTCACCTAATGGAAACAGCAACACGATTAAAAGCACATTTGAATACTTTGAACTGAAGACACACACAATTAAACAAGACACCCGTCTCCTGACAGTGACAGTTTGAGTTTACAATCAACAAGTTATTTTTTTCTGCTTTTCTTGCCTATGACCAATACATAGTTCATCTTGACTTGGTGTGGATCATGCGTCTTATTATTATTGCAGCCACTCCAGGGCTCACTCCTCTGCATCTGCATAATACTGAAGGAGGTTGCTACAGTTTAATCAGTATCTTGTTACTCTAGAGAGTAAGGCTGGATATGTTATCACTAAGGAGGAAGTTCAAATGAAGCTCGATAAATAAATTAATGCCTTGATGATTAGCCGTCACATAAGCAATTAAAATGACTTCAAATTATTCATTTTCAAACAGGTGCAGCGAAAGAAGGGTGTGATTGTTGTAGTAATTGTCAAAATCGAACAATTTGTTTTGATGAACCTTCCATATGCACCTCTTATGAAAAATTCAAGCTGGCGTGCATAAAACAATTCAAAGTCATTTAATAATAGAATCCCATATAGCATATGTATCAGGGGTATTTTTGTCTCTTGTTTCAGTCCTGCCGGGGCCTTTTTCTCTCTCCCGCTCACACTGCTGAATGTTCTGGGCTTTGGAAATCGCCATGACAAAACTATGTATAAAACTCAATCACATTCTTTTTGCAAATTATTAATTGTGACTGTCATAATCACAGCATCCTCCTGACAATCTCACAACTGCCTCAGAAAAATACACTTGACAGCTCAGGACCCCAAATCCCACAATGAATTCGTCCTTGACACATCCTTAATGACGATCATCTTGATGATTGTAAATACATTATCATATCAGATCACGTCTGTGTTGCAATCATCACCTCCATTTCCTTTTAATTAAACAGCAAAGCTGACACCACATCTGTCAAAAAGGAAGTGAGAGTTTTTGAAATCGGTGTGAACTTCTTTCTTTTTTCCTCATTCCTGTTCCACAGCAAACAATAGAGAGAGAAAATGGCTTTGAAAATAACAAGCTCTATCAGTGCCTATCTCCTCCTTGGCCTCTCTGTCTCTCTTCCTTTACCCCTCTCTCTCCCCCCTCTTTCTCTCCCTCTCACACTCTCACCCCTTCTCCATCTCTTTTCTATCCGTCTCTCCCTTTCTCCCACCACTTGAAAGGCAGGGTAATGAGACAGCTAGAGAGCAAAGGAAGGTGTCCGCGGAGCATCAGTTGTGCATGGAAGAAGTGAAAATTTACTGCAAATGAGACGATGCCAGTAAATTCATTTTTATTCAGATTACTGTCATCATACATTACAGCTTCCCTTGTAAACATTTGGCCTCGGTCTTTGTGATGAGGTGTCATTATTTGCCAGATTACGTTATTAAGCTATTAACACGTCAAGCACGGCGGGCAACAATACAGGGCCACGCTTAAACAAGCTGAAGAGAATGGAGGAGGTGTCACTGGCTTGACATATGAAGGCACTTAATAGCTACTGCTCTGAGGACAGAAGAGAGAAATTAAATAGACAGCTTTCAGCGGAGAATGGAGAGAGCTATTCACAAGTACTCAGAGCTGACTGAACTGTCTTTACAGGGTGATTATTTACCAGGCCAGTAAATAAAATGCCGCAATTTAAGTCTATGGAAAACATATTTCCGCTCACATGTATGTTTATAGCACCTATTTACATGTTATTGGTGTCATTAACAAAAAGAGGCCTGTGTTTGTTATGAATTGGAAGGCCCAGTAAACTGGTTGTTGGCTTTGATAGCACTTTAAATGGTACAGTAACTTTATAGCCTAAATAGTTTTTAATTTAATTCATGAAAGAGAAAAAAGTTTCAGGAGCACAAAGACATTGATTTAAAGTCTGCAGTTTTAAAACTGTGCAACTGACTAAAACGTTTCCCTTTGTGTGTTGTTGTGTTGAACTTTAATTTTTTTTTTTTTTTTTTTATCAAATCTCCTCAAAAAATGTCAGCATTATGAAATAAACAGGGGTCCCACTGGTGACATGAAGAGGCTGTACACGGACAGCCAAGTCAGCGGTTTTGAGTGGATAAATCCATGGTAACCTATTGAAATGGTTCAACCACAGCCAAAATCAGCCACGACAGCCAATGGAGCCAGAGCCCCCCGTTCAGCCAGCACAGCAGCTTAGCAGTCTTAACAGAGAATCCACCACTTATCATCATCGGCATCCAGCACCACAACACTCCACCATGAAGAGGCTTGAGTTAAGCCGGTTAAAATAACACGAGACAATACATCAACAACAGCTTCCTCTTCCCTTTTGATGCCTGCTTAATTTGAATGGTACAATAGACTGAATCCTGTTCTGGTGCTCGACCAGAGGACCACAGAGCTCTGTCCATCTCTCCTTCACATCAGAGGCTGCTGGAGGAGCGGGGGGCCCCCTGATACTGTGTGGGGTTGGCTGATAAAGGCCTTATTTCAGGGTCTTCCAGTGAGGGGCTGGATTCTACTCCCCAGCAGGGACGGCATGAACCGCGCCGGTTAAGGCAGACGCTAGAAACTGCAGTTAGAGCTGAAACACGGAGAGAGAGTGGGAGGGTGGGATGGAGAAAGTATACGGAGAAAGTGGGAGAAGAGATTGAGTGAAGAGGGTGAGTGAAAGAGAGAGGTGTTGACTGATAATGGATGCTACCTGGAGAGTTTACCATGCATATGACACCTTTAAGCTATAAATTGGAGTTTAAAAGTTCAATCTTTTCCCTTTCCCTTTTGTTTTGGGAGGCTATAAACGTGGCCTCATGGTATTTGACTTTTCTTCCAGGCGCTGACATATGACTGAGGTCCCATTACTGCCAACCCTGTTTGCTATTGAGGCAAACGATACCCATTGACCGGTACGGGCCCTGTGAAGCATTTTACCTTGAGCTCATCCAGGACTTGACATGACCTCTGAACCTGAGGAGCACAGCTGTCAAATGTCTCCCCTGTCATTCCCGTTGGAGACGCACTGGTTCTTCACGAGACACCACACACACTCAGTGACATACACACTTTCACCAGTTTGTATTGAACTAAGATACTCACATACCTCAAGTAGCAAATTCAAGGTAACATATTGTGGTTTCCATCGAGCATATGGAGAAATATGTATAACTTTTAATGCCACTCTGAAATTCCAGGATTAAAATAACTGAACATGCATATGAATATGGATTCACTTTTTCTTAATTCTTCAGACTATGGTTTAGTAGGGCCTCATGAATATCCTCCATCATCTTATAAACATGTACATGTTGTGGGAGGAGAAGATGGGGATCGGATTATGAAAAGTGGGAGTGAAAGAATCTAAAATCAGTAACAGCAAATACAAGTTTCTGTTGCAAAAGAGGAGAAAAATAAACAATTTTTCAAGCATGGCTTGATATGAAATCTAAATTTGCATCATTGTCTTGTGTTTCTCCAGCCCAGTTTGGAAAAAGCCAGCCGTGTATTTATCTGAAAAACAGAGAGAGCCCAGCTTGTGAATTCTCTGTGACAGGAGCACCACCAACTGGTCAAAACATGCCTCCTCAACACTAAATACCTGCCTACTCTCTCTTCTGATGTGCATTGAAAGATTAGTCACATGCATCCAGTTGCAACCTCTACATTTAAACAGTCTTGATTTATTCTTAGTGTGATCTGAAAAACAAGCAAGGTTTTTTTTCCACCTTAAAAACCCCCTCGGAGAGGTTGACTTCACGGTATCCATCATCATGCATCTTTAATGACGTCAGGCCAGGAGCATGGGGTAAAATCACAGTAGTGGCCCGAGGCTAAAACCAGCTAAAATGAGGTTCCTCTTACCCCTTCCCACGCAGAGAGAGCTGCACACAGGCCGAGAAGGGAGGGTACATCGCACCCATCGATCGCTGAGGCGGCGTGGCGGCTGGCGGCCACTCGGTGGGGTTGATGGATACATTTGTGCCATAAAAACTCAGAGTTGGAACGCGGTGGGCCTGAGCCACGAGCTGGGAGACAGAGGTGTGACAAACGATGGATGGCTTGATTTATGGGTCCTTCTGCGAGACTGGGGAAAGGACAATCTCCTCTCACCTAATTTGGTTTAACTGTAAAGGGCCTTTGGAGACCCACCACACAAAGCCTAAAAAAAAAAAGTGGAGAAACTTTAGTCTATTCAAAACACATGTCAGAAATTGGAGCAGCAGAGCAACACTGTGCTTTTGTCCCAGTCTAAACTCTGTCGCGCAAATTTCCACATTTCCCATCATCTATAATTCTATTAGTCACAGCACATCCACAGACTGAACAAATACTGTTTTTCACATTTTAGAGATGAGAAATGGACTTGAGCCCAACTCAATTACATACAGTAACCCTCAAACAAATAAGTCAAATATAGCTCAGGGCCAAAATGCATTTTATGTCACAGAGAGCAAAACAAAAGAGCAAGCAATAAAAAGATCTCCCACATTTCACAGCATACAGTATTTCTAAGCTATTTCCTGTAAAACTCTATGATGGTCTGAGTGTGGCTTGGAAACATCTTTCAGTTGCCGAGCCCCCAGCCTTGACCTCGGGGGTCAAAGTCAGTCAGGCTCTTCCTGTCTGTGGCTTTTCCCAGGATCCCCTGCCTGTCGGCATGTCAGCACCTCTCCTGTCTCCTCACCAACTCAGGATGTTGCTTTTGCCTTCCAAGAGTTTCCTGAAACCGGAGGAAAAAAAAAAAACGGATCAGTTTCCATGCAGGGGTCACTTGGTGTGAAAAAAGAAACGCCATTAAATATTGCTGTTTTGTATATTTGACTCAATTTTACAAACTCGCTGCTCTTTGACTTGTGCCTATTTGTGGATGTGAGGATGCGTTAGCCTGTGGGGAGCGAAAAAGAGGAATCGTTTTTACGAAGGGTAAATACAAGACCCACCTTCCCCATTTTCCATCCATTTTTTTTCCACACAGTAGCAACTCATTCAGTTATGTTTCAACTTGTAATATGCATTGCAAATGATTTCTTTTTTTATCCTTGTGTCTAGGACAAGATGCTTTTGACATTCAAACATTATTCTGATGAAGGCCATGCAGAAAGCCTCAGCTTTTTTATTGCTAGTTGCTAAGATAATTAAAGCTAGCACTAAAACGGGGTCATGTTCTTAATGGTCTGATTAGAGGGCATGATGGACAATTAAGGGTGACGCTGCTAAAAAAGTGGACTGCTTTTGAGCAGAGGTGACTGGAAATGGGGCACATCATTAATGACATGTAGGTGCCTCTCTCTCTCTTTCTTTCTCCAGGTACTGAAAGGAAGAATGAGGGCTAAATGATAAGGTTGCACCCCCGGCAACAGACGTCCTGATTACTTTTTGTCTCAAGCCTCACAGCAGCCCCAAATAAACCAAAGGATTCACAGCTATACACTCAATTAACATCCGTGTTTATGATGCAGAAGTTAGCTATACACACACCTTTGTCTAAACTTTGATATTAAGTCTGTCATGGATGCTTAAAAATTCTTCCCGGCCCCTGCAGTATACCCGTAACTCTTATTCCCTTGTTGAGCAGCCCAAAGAGTATGTGTGTATAAATGGAAGGCCTGTCTTTTCACATTCATTAAAAGTGAAGTTCCAAAATTAATAATGTAAAAATATGGGTTTTAATTAGTCTTCTATTCTGCCCAATGTACTTAAATTGGATCATCTGGTCCCCGATGCCCTTTCACTTAATAAAGAATTAGCCTGTGATGTTCTGAGCTTGACAGGTAGGATAAAGTGGAGAAAATCACTGCTGTTATATAAAGGATATATCCGTTTGTACGTAATTTGCAGCTTAGTCAATTTGACAGGGGGGAGGTTCCCAGCCATGGATCCCGTGCAGGTTTTCATTTAATGCATTTCTATCATGTTATGGCGTGACCACACCATTGCCTTTCACCGCTCATTTCTGTCATATAATTAGTGACATTAATCCAATTTGATTGGATATCTGCCTCACTTTGGTTAGAGCATTACTTTTGAGTAGAATCTGCACCTACATAGACAGTGTGATCAAGTCCATTGAAGTTGAAGTGCTATTTAAATTTTACATTTCCTTTTTATTTTCCATGAATTTATTACACCTGATAATTTTGACTTTAAACATGAAATTAAAGTAAATTTTAGTTTGTAATGCATGTATCAGAGTGCACATACACACTATAGCCTACACTGGCCAATTTTGCTTTGAACTTGTACTGATAAAAACAGCTTTCACTCATGATCGTCCAAAGCTCTAAGCTCGTTGTATCTTAGAGGTTAAATAGGGGGGTTTAAAAGGAGGCTTTAGTTGAAAGCATATGGCATCCATGAGTGATCCTTTACATTCAGTGGCCATATACTGGTGTTTGTGTGCGGTTGAGTGGGTGTTGTCGCGCAATTCTCAGGCAACGAGCCCAGACAGCCCTCACCCTCTCCTCTCTCTCTCTCTCTCTCTCTCTCTCTCTCTCTCTCTCTCTCTCTCACTCCCTCGCGCGGGACAGGCACAGCTGTCAGATCAAAATCAATCGCATTTTAAAGGACGTGCGAGCTAAATATTTCATTCTTGCCTTGGGAACCAATTAAGTGCTACATATGAAGTCAGAAGGACTGGTTGAGCCGGAGTCGTACTGGTGCGTACCAGCTGCTCCATTGCTTACACCAACCCCCCTTTACACCATGCAAATGTGTCAGTGTGAACGTTCGAGTTCAATTACCTAGTGATGTTTTAAAAATGCACCAAAGCCAGACTGGCAGTCCGGAATTGGAGGGGATCCACCCCAGGTATGTTGTTTATTTAGTTGTTGTCTGTTATGCTGGCTGTAACCCATTTGCCCTGATTGCAGATGTAAAGGATCACAGCGATAGGAGGGACCGGGGCCTTCAAAGCGCCATGTGTCAGAGAACACCTCACACCGGATGGCAGGGACAACTGGCATCTATTCCTCAAACTATGACCCCTGACTCCATCTCCCATTACACTGCACCTCTATTCACATGAATACATTTAAAACAAGTTATTTTCAAACTTAGTCTTTGTGAATGTTTCCTCTGGTTGTCCTCTCTATTTTTCTTTTTTTTTCTTTTGCTGATGCTGATTTTGTTCCCTTTCATATTTGCTCTTTTGCCCATTTCTCCATTTCCTGTGCACTTAAATCAGATTCCCTGGGTATGATAAATCACGGTCTATCTATTCCTTTTGGAGTTGGACCGGGGTACCGAGTCCTTCTAGAGCATCTGCTTTGTCAATCTAAAGGACAGGTAAAAAAAAATTTTTAGACTAAAAGTGTGCGCTACGACCGAAGAAAGGCAAGGGTGAAACAGATTAGAGAGTGAAAGAAAGAATAACAGTCACACTAGGAAGGTTAAAGTGTGTATATATAAGCTGAAGGCGTGTACAGTATGTGACTGAAAATGAAAAGAGCTGGTAGCCGAAGTGGAACAGACGATATCTGAGAGAGAAAGAGAGAAAAGAAAATGTGAGAGAAAAACAAAAGCCGGCAGAGGAAGAGGACACGACAGAAAGTGATGCAAAGTGAGAGACAGCGTAAAAAGGAAATAGTGTGAAAGAGAGAGTGAGAGAAAGAAAAAGTAGGAGAGAAAGACTAAGAGAGAGAGACAGGGAGGGAGTATGATTGATAACGGTGCTGACAGAACCCCTCTGGCCATGCTCTCTGTGGCAGTTTGGGGAGACAGGGCCTCCCCGCGTGAGACCGAGCTGCCCCTCGCCACTGTCCCAGCACACACTCCACATCTGGTGGGATCGCCCACGCTAGGTCAGGGGTCACGGCACCATGGGGCTACTTTCGGACTCACATCCCCAGAATGCTCAGAGAAAAACACAAGGCTTGTCGGGGTCCGCCGCAATAATCAGCATTTTGAAAGTACAAGCATGAGTCTAATCGCTCCTCAAGAATATTTTTGCTTTGCACTGACCTGGGGAAAAGGTAGAAAGAAAAACATTGTTTTTAGCTAAACTGTGATGACACGGAATATCCCAAAAACAAAAGCTCTGTTGAAGGTAAGCAGAGATTAATGGTGCTGATGTGCAATGTGTGTCCTGTGTGTGTTCACAATCAGGATATGTGTGTGCATTACTGCCCGTGTGCGAGGAGACAACACTGATGAATTAGAGATAAATAATGAAGTAGCTCGGGGACTGATTTGTGATAGCAAGAGGGCCCATCAACAGAGAACACTAATACTTTTGAATGCAATGCCGTTTGATGTTGATCAAGTTCAACTCGGTTGACAGGGCTGAGAAGACTGTGGGGAGCACAGGGACCGTACTAGAGAACCTACTCAGACAGGTGAAAGAGGAGAGGGACAATACCACTCAGACACACTCACGTACGCAGCCAGTCACACATAAAACACACACCAAACCACACACACACGTCGAGGAACCCTGATCCAGTTCACAGAGTTATTTAAACATTTTATCTTTAAATGAAAGAAGGATAACACTTTGCTTTTATACTCTAAGGTATTTTATTCAATTTTAGAACCCACTTTTTACTAATTAACTTGGTGGAATTGTTAAAAATCACATGTTAAATGATATGCTGCCCTACCAATTTGTGTCTATAGACATTCATGACATGCCACTGTTCCTTCATTGCTCGGGGCACGGGTCATTTTGAAAGTGTCACCATTTAACCGGGGGGAGGGTTGGGTCTCCATACCTCCAGCATTAGCCCATGTGGGCAGAGTTCGGGTGTGTGGAGAGCGTGGCCTCATTATGAAGGAGATAAAGACCGTTAAGGCTGTTTGGTCTTGGGCCGGCTCCAGCCCCTATGGTGAAACACACCTGCTCCCCTCTTTAAAAAGCCCTGCTCCAGTTTAGCTCTTGGCCACGGACGAGTAATGACCTATCCAGGGGGCCGTAACGCCCGCTTCGTTTAGCCTGTCGTTAAGACCCAGAGTCAGCAGCATACTGCGGCACAGTACTCTGCCAAAACTCAGTACAGGGTGTCCTTGCCAAAGATCTAACATCAAGCCTACTCTGTTAGAATATGGATAACTAACTAGCTAACCACATTAATGAAATGGCAGAATACATTTGGCAGCATTACTCTCCACTTGAAGAATTTCTTTAGGACATATTGTCAGTTGGGTTGGATACTTTGATAATTCAACTGAATCATCAACATGAATATAAATCAAAAAATAAGCCCTTGTATCTCAGCCAATAGGAGCACACTCAAGAATACAGTATCCACTTAGTAATTAGAGAACATAAAGTTGCAGCTTGACACTGCTTGGTTTCCCATTGTTGTCCCGTCTTTGTTGTTACACACACACAAGCGTTCACAGACATGCACAGACACACTCAGCGAAGACACACACATACGCATGCATGCATGGACGCGCACGCACGCAACATGCATGTGCGTGAGCACACACACACACACACACACACACACACACACACACACACACACACACACACACACACACACACACACACACACACAGAGAGACACACACACGCATTCACACACACACAAACGCACTCACACACATATAAAGATTTCCCAGTTTCCCAGTTATGTTTTCATCAAAGCTTTTCTTTGGCACTACAGAGCAGCGTCAGTATGGTAATGTGTTGTGCTGCCTGGAAAGCTGTCAAAAAGCTCCCACCTTGGATGAGAGACCACGGTAATTCAACTGGGCTCCTGTCTTCTGTGTGTTCAGGTCTCCTCATTATTCCGCTTTGCAGGGTAATGGCGTCTTGCGCTGTTTTATCTGTCAGCTCACAGCAAACTATAGTTTTTTAGCCCTGTATATTAGATGCTAACATCAAAGGCAGCTGTCTTGACACAGGAGAGAAAGAAAAAAAAAAATGTTGCGTAAAAAAAATGGAAACACTCCCGGTAGGCGAAAATTGAATCTCTTTACGTCTGGGGTGATGTGTGTATTGAGAATAGATTTGCTGGTTGGCGTCTATGTGTTTGTTCTCGAGTAAACAGCAAGGCTTGTTTGGGTGTAACTGTCAGGTATATGCGTGTGCCCCGTGTGAAAATGGGTTTGTTCGCAAAGTGGGAGTTAGAAAAAAAACAGCAACACAAATTCACTCTAGCTGTCTGATCAATGGGGATTTAAGTTACCAGTGACAACTGCACAGCAGATGTCAAGAGACATAGACCCCTCACATAACGTAGCAATGCTAACCGCGTATTCTATCTGCAGATTTTGTGACTTGTCTCTTTTTACCCAGTTGAACGCCTCTGAGAAGTGATTTGTACACGCACCAGTTAGATCAATTGAGCACACATTTTTGTTTGGAGTTTTATTCAAGTTTTAAGAAAAGTGTGCTTCCACAACTAAAGTCTGGCACCATCCTGTTTCCCCGCCTGCACTCACCTCTATTTGGGCATGTGGGGCTTTTGCCCCCATGGATGGTGGCAGATTTGTATACAGTATATGTGTGTGTGTGTGTGTTTACTGCAAGTGTGTGTATGGTGAGGTAAGATCTGTGTTTATAGGAGTAGATTGTGTGTGTGTGTGTGTGTGTGTGTGTGTGTGTGTGTGTGTGTGTGTGTGTGTGTGTGTGTGTGTGTGTGCGTGTGTGTGTGTGTTGGGGGGGTAGGGTTCTTCAGAAGACGCGGGTAGAGCAAATTAAAACTCACCGCAGGAAATGAGCGCCCTTGGCACTCCTCTTCCCAAGCAGCTGCACACACCCCAACCATCATCTGCCATTTTGACACATCCACGGGGCGTAGCAGGCAGCGACAAGGGGGGAGCGAGGGGTGCCAACGCGACACCCACGGCTGCGAGCATCGCCGGGCCGCAGCCTCCAGCCAAACAGGTGTGTGACATCATGCCGCTGGTTCCTCTTCAGGGGCCCAGGGAGCAGGCTGGGGGACCGGAGCAGGGAGGGGGGTGGAGGAGGAAACAAAGGGAGGTAAGGTCTCTACCTGACAAGCTCATTGATAACGTTTGGGACACAAGCCCTGAAGTCGATGGCAAATTGCCTCTAATGTCTCCCGGAGATCACGGGCCAAAGTCAGGTGCTGGGCGCTAAATGGGCTCATTAGTTATGATTTTTTTCTTTCCTTTTTTGGACTTTACAAGGAGTTTTACACACGCACAAACACAGACATGCACACGCACACCATGTCAGAGATAGTTGAAGCCAGAGGGCTTTTGCAAACTTGGGACGTCATCATAACTCAAGACAGGGTTATAGTTGAGCCCAAGTGTTGAGACCTTTTTCCTCTCAGCTCTTGTTGCACATACAAAACAGGACATCTTTGGTTTGGAGTTTGACTATTTCAACAACTGAGACATGCTGAGTTATCTGGGGAATACACAAGTCAAATCGAAATGATCTGAAATCAGTCTCACACAGACAATGAACCCTGTACAGTTTTTTTGTTTCATCAATTCTGCACCCAGAACACAACTTAACAGAGAGACAACAAATGAAATCAGCACGTACATTTTTTGAATTCTCGGCACGTCTCCCACATACACCCCTCTTCACACTTCAGTCGAATCCCCCAGCGACAGATCCTGTAACAGAGGAGAGGGAGGCTGTGAGTAGCCTGGGGGGTTCCTGAAGGCACCCGTCTGGGACCTGCTTCATAATCAGTGGACAGAGAGGATAGTGGTGGTACGGCTTCCCAGAGCCACTCTCTCCCCCTGGCTGCCCGAACTCTGGTAAGCACCCCAGGGCTACCTGTTAAGGTGTTCCCCCTGGTCCAGTCTCTCTTCCTGGGCAAAAAAACTCACATGCAGTCTGCTGTCTCCAGACTGCAGTGAACAAGATCTGGGTCCTGATTGGATGACGGGGACAAGGAGTATGTTTGCAGATTTTTTTTTAATGTAAATTTGTAAACAAACCGATGTTGATGTACACATGCATGTGCATATGTTGGCGCATTATACATGTGTGAGCAAAACCACATCTGTTAATGCATGCACATGTTGGAATGCATGTACAAATCATGTACAAATGCTGCGCATGATTTCTTGTGTTACCAAGAGGAGGTAATATTATTTTTAGTTGTCAAGGAGACATTGCAAGGGAGCTGGAATTACTCACCCACATGGACATAACTGTATGCCAAGTAACAGCCTGGACAATATGAGTCTCTCTGCAGACCTCTTTGGCCCTTATCAACAATAATGCTCGTTAATAATGTGCAATGCCTCTCATTAGTCTGTAGTGAAATTAACTGCTGTAGTCTAATAAGAAATTATTTTCTTGATAATAAAACATTTGACAAGACAGCAGCTCAGGAATAACGGACACTTAGTTGAAATATGGCTACTGATGTGTGTTGTTGGATTTTCCAGCTTTCTTAGAAAAATACTTTATGACATGTTGTCTAGGATCTGTTTTATCTGAGTTTTTATTGTAGTTACTGTAGATATATGTAACATCGGCTGTGTTTCTGTTTCCATAGTCAGGAACAATATTCCCTTGACTATGCCTCGGGGTATATCTCCTCCTTTCCGCTGTTCTACAGCAGACCTAGACATCACCACTGCTGTTGTAGATGCTGAAAACACTGTAGTGGTAAGCAACCAAGGAGGCAGGTCTGGGGCTGCAGCCGTGGACTTTCTAATTCAGGCCTTGGCCAAGGGATCTGGGAGACATAGTAGATTTTAACAAACACACAGGCCATTTCCAAATCTGCCGTGTGTGCTCAGCCGTCCATGGTTCTCCAAGATATCTGGAGAAGAGGGAGGGTGGGTGGGCATTGGGGAGGTGGGGTGTACAAGGCGGAGAGAGCCAGGACTGTGCCGTCTCTCCAGTTTGGTTTGGTCCGAGCACAGAGCCAGCTGGCCTCATTAGGACTTGATGGGAGGCGGGCTGGCATGAGACGTGCACATGCATGCACACATCAACAAATGTAGTGTGAAGCGTGGCCTGATGCCCGTGAAAGACCCACACGAAAGTTTTTTTTTTCGTTTTTTTTTCGTTCTTTATTGAGTGCACTGTGGCTTATGGGCAGAGGGAGTGTATGATGTGGGAAAACATGATCATTAGTTTATGTCTCTCTTTAAGGTGCTGTCTTTACCTGGCTCACCTGAGCTACTTCAATGCGCTTGAGTGCTTGTGTGAGGGAAGAGCGAACCATGAACAGGGGCAATGAGGGTTGGGGTTGGATGGAGTGGAGTGGGTATAAAGGGACGAGAGAATATGATTCATGGTAGGGTGGGTTCATCACGAGAGACGGCCGCTGACCTACAGTCTGAGGGCCATTGGACCGGAACCAAGGCCTTGTTCCGACAGAGCGAGTGTAGCGTGAGCTGTGACGGATGGCGCCGGTCTGTTTGAGAGCCCCTGAGCAGGTGTGTGTCTCGCTCACATCTGCAGGCAAGCACAGTGAACCGAGACCAAATGGCAGACGCACGGGGCCCATCGGGTACCTGTGCACTGAGACACACTAATGATTATGGATGCAGGCCTATTAACGGTCACATCTGTAAGGGAGAACAACAACCAGCGCACTGGGAGTGAGTCAGCAGTTTTAACTCCCCTCTGGAACATAGACATGCTGGTGTCAATGTTGGGATAAAAACTCAAGTCAAAATACTGCCTTTCCCTCAGTTCATGTCCAGCTATGGACCTCCGCTCTGCTCAAGCTCCATTGGAAATGATGAGGCGCTCCGGCCTCCTTGAGGGAAGACTTGAGGAAGTTTACTTGTTGAACTTGAAAACTGACACACACTTGCTCTGGATTTCCGCACAGAAACTGAAGGACATTCTGAGGAGAATAAAAAAACTGCTGTTGCAGCTCAACGCTAAATTATCTAATGAATTCATCAACTTAAAAACAGCGTTAAATATTCATTCTAAGAGTATATGTAATAAATTAAATATTACTCATTGACTTATTATTTAAAAATGCATAATATGATTTGCATACTTTTATCCTGATAGGAAATAATAATGGGTAGTTGTCTTGTAGCGTCTTTCATGACGGATGAAGCTTGCGTCTTTTTGTTCCCTCATCATCCCTCTCTCCTACTTGCTTCTCATTAAAGTTTTAACAGAGGCTGTTTTAATTGTCAATCCTTTGACAGGTTGATAAAAGCAACTTGACAATTAAGTTCATTGGCTCTGCTATGCATATTAATTAGGTCTTATTTGGGTTTCTATTGTTATTGGAAGGAGCACTCATGGTGTAGCAAAATGTCATCCATTAACTTCCCTCTTCTCAGAACTTAATGTAATTAAGCTTGCTATTGTATGACTACGAGAGGAGACTCAAGAGAGGGGAACTTTTAGTATTCATTGTATAAATGAGTAATGCCATTCCTGTGACACTGCAACAACGCTATTTTTCCAAAATCAGCCATTCACAAGTTTATTATCTGTAACAAGTGCTGCCTTCTCTTGTTTGGTTAACAGACAAAGGAAGGTTGCTTTCATGTAATTGTGTGTATACACATGTGCGTGTACTAGCGAGCGTGTGTGTGTGTGTGTGTGTGTGTGTGTGTGTGCATCTGTATGTGGGTTTGTTTATGTATGTGAGAAGCAGAGATGAAGTGAGAGAGGGAGTGCGTGTCAGAGGGGAAAATGAAGCAGGACATAAAAGGTGCAGAGAGGCTCAGCATTGGGAGGGAGGGGAAAGAAAAACGAAGGAGTGGTGGTGGGGTGGGGGTGTTCTCGCAGATTACCCAGTGCACCTTGCTCAACTCTGCAGGCCCACACACTCACATCAAAGTGGTACCCCCTATCTGCCCGAGGCTTAGTCGGCCCCTGTCCACCCCCCATGTCACTCCATACATCCTCCCGTTCATGTTGAATAATTGACAGTTCTGTTTTACATGCTCAGCATTTGCCAGGACATGGAAGTGTGACTCCAAACAGGGCATGACTCTGAGAGGTGCTGTGCGTTGGGTTGACTTCATTATAGTGCCCTGCTAATGCTCTGTGCACACCCTGAGCTGAATACCATCAAGCGTAATCCATGGAGGAATTGTGTGGTTGCGGTAATAAAGATGCATTTTTTGCTGCGGTTTTATCGAAACTTAATTGTCCACATAGCTTAAAGAGTTTCCCTTCCCACATGTGAGTTGACAGCAGGTTTCATTTCCAAGCCAGGTTTATGAAGGGAGCAACAACTCCCTTCATTACAATGAGTCTCTTTCAGTTGCTTCTTTGAAGACACTATGTGCTGTCTGGTGTGCACTTACATTCTGAATCTGCTGAACTTGTTGGATGTCACTCAAGACCAACAGAATGGCCGCGCATAGCAAAGGACAATGACTGTCATGGGTATGTGAAAGGGCTAGAGTGTTTGTGCCAGGGCGATCTCTGAAGTCAAATAAGCCATTATCAGTCTGTCAAGCCAGGTCTCATTTGAGGTCTCTTAATAACAGTTAGGCAGTTTGGTGAAGTCTCTATCAATGCCCCGGTAATAGCTTTTTACAACTACTGGAGAGAAATTAGACAAAGAACTGAAGTGATAAAGTAAGGTTGCAACAGGGTGCTGAGTTCCTCTTGTTATTGTACCCTCTGGTATATGCTCTGCATAAAACAAATATGTAAATATGTCTGGTGGTGTGTCTTTGCATCACATGGGTTTGTGTGGCGATTGAGTCTTTACTGTAGTAGTGTAGTATGGTATGGTCCTTAGAGCAAGAGAAGAAAAGGCCTTGCTGTTCATTTGATAGTTTACCTTGACCCCTGAAGTGTGTCGCTCGCACCCTGAGGGCTTGGGCTGGCAAAACCTTTCTCAGTCCCCCCTGGGAATGATAATCTCAACGTGGGCGTTTACTATGGACACCAGACACAACACCATTAGCCACAGCTCCGCTGCTGCTCATTAGGACCCCCGATCGATATAGGCGGCCACAGAAATCGCCAGTGCTGCGGAACCAGCTATCACTCTTCAGAGTTATTATCGTAAACACTACTAGCCAAGATTTAGGGCAGTACCCCACTTTTGCTGTTTCTATCAGAACCAGAGGGTTGGGAGGGCAATAACTGAATGACTGACTTCTAAAGACATTATATTGTATCACTTGTTCTGAAACTTTGTGCTGTGTGGAGGCATTGCCTTGCAATAAAATTAGAAGCAGTCAGGAAGCATTACCGTGTACGCTGCTCTGTTCTCTGGGGTTTGGTATTATGACATGGTCGCAGCAGAAAAACACTGACACAGAGGAAGTTCACTCATTACTGCAGAGATATTTGAGTGCTGATGTCTCCCTTATTGAGTGTCAAAAACAAATGAGTAGGTTAAAGCACAGCTACATCATTTGCTGAGTTTGCAAAGCAACCCTGTACACGACACAAAATGTGTTATAGAAAAACAAAACAAAAGTAGAACTATGTGGGGTTAAAATGGGAGCAACTAAATGCAGAACGACCACACTGTTTTTAAATGGTTGCAGCACACAGTGGGACACGATAATTTTATTATTTTCCAATTCTTTCCCTCCAAAACACGAGGTGTGGAGACATAAGTCACAGGAAATTGTAGATGAAAAGACAAAAAAAAGATAGTCCATTGGTTTGTGGCAGAGGAGAGAATAATATTGAGGCAAAATTGTGAAAATAAGAAAAAGGGGAGATGTATTGATTTTTGGTGGAGCCAGGGAAAGAAAAGAGAGGGAATAAAGAAGTGCTCTTTGGCCGATGTGTCCAAATGATGTCTCAGGGGAGGTTCTTAATGGTAGGGGGAGGGGTGGAGGGGGGTTAAGGGGGTGAGGTGGGGGTGACGGGGGCAGGTGCCTACCCTGACTAAGGCATGGAACTGCCCTTAGGCTAGGGCTAATGGTATTGGCTGAGCTTACTTTAAGCAGCTCTTTCCTAATGGCCAACTATGAGTGTGCCACAGGATAGACAGGTATTGATTGGTTCAAATGCTCTTGAGTTGACAAGAACTGAAAGTCCCTCAAGCATATACAATCTTGCAGCAAATTATGTCACACGGAAAGGTGATTAAAAACAGAAGCTTGGGGCAGGCACACTCATTAAAAGTGTATATGATATTTCTCTTGTTGTCCTTGTATCGCACGCTCTTCTTTGTGTTTACTCCTTTTTCTGCCAAAGCCTTTGTCTCTCTGGTGTTTGTTTTTTTTCAGTTTCCCTGATTGAGAAACATCTGTTTATACATTGTGAAATTCTTCAATCTTCAAACCTTGTTTTCCATAATAGAGATTGAGTGTGTTCACTGTTGGACCTCCATTGCATCAGTCAAAGTAGTGCATATGCTGTAGTTATGCACTCCATCAGTGGTTTAAAATTGTCATTTGAATAGAGTCAAATGGTCTGACATTTAAAAAAAATTAATACAGGTTTGATGGTTATATTCACCTTAAAAAAGGTGCAGCACACAGCTATAGTATACAGAGAACAATGCCATATATTTGCTTTGTTGTCATGCCCCCCTTTCTCATACACACATACAAAAAATGCTGTGTACAAGCTTTTCTCTTATTCACATGGGGCGCTTTCTAGACTGCTTGAGGCATCTGCTTTGATTGCATAATTCCCAAGAGACGAACAATACAAAACAAAAATACTGACTGAATTCAGACTTATAATATACCGAACAAATAACATACCAGCTCCACTCTTCAAAACCATAGTTCTCTAAAGAAAAGGAATTGGAGAGTAAATTCAAAGTTGAAAGCTTAGCTGTTTCACAGTGAATGCAGGGATGAGGGTGAAAGATGAAACAAACTTTTTTCCTGGCTGAAAATGTGCAGCATTACCAAAACAAATAGGCAATAGCGTGCACATTTACGTACACTTTAACTTAAGTGGAACATATCAGAGATACTATAAACCATTTTTAAGCCATAAATGCTGTAGATATTGGTGAGGAAACGTTTTATTATGCAGGGGTAATACAACAGGTCCCCCACGTCATCTGCTGCTTTGCCAAGTGTAGCATGACAGTTTCAAGCAAAGTTAACAGTGTTGAACAAATGAAAGTTAAATGAAATGACGGGTCCTTTTTCCTCCGGAAAAGAAAAAAAAAAAGGAGAGAAAGATTTTCTGCATCCAAATGATACGGCTGCACTCAAAGCTCGCAGTTTTCTTCTCTTTCGATTAAATGCTCTTTCTCTGGCTGTTTGTGCTTTACAGTGGAGTGTGCTACATCGCTACTTTCTTCTCTACAGGGGCCCCTGGGCTCCCCAAGCAATAGGAGTAAATTAGAGTGCACCTGTTCCAGCTCCAAGATAAGCCATCTCCAGAGGATTTCCTCTGAGTAAAATGAAGTGAGTGAAGAATAAACAGAATATCACAGCATTACTCCGCCAAGGTGAAGTTGCTGCTGCTCTGGGGACACGGTTCGTTTTGCACAACACCCAGCAAAATATCCTCTATAAACCTCTGTATGTAAGACTGTAGGAATGGTCTCTGCTCACAGCGGAGAGAATACGAGCTGCACTTTTGTGTTCCAACCAAGGCAGCGAGTCTGCTTCCAGACTATATCTACTCACAACCTTGACTTGAAATGCTCTTATTTTGTGGTCTGGGTTTTTGTGGTTTGTTTCCAGCATGTTTTGACTCTGTGTCAACACATCTGCGATAGTCAAACATCAAAACACATACTTCCCCTTTTTCCATTCCTGTACCACTGCCAAATATTTCTGAAAGTATCTAATTAAGTCAAGAAAATTGTCAGTACATTTCTCCCCTCTTCCCATCAGCATAGCCACATGAGTAACTCCTTGGGTGTTTCTTAGCGGAAATAAAAGATGTAACCCCAGTGTGATGCCCAAAGACCACTGACCGTAGATGTCTAGAATGCAAAATTCACTCAGTAGGTTTACACATAAAAGGCATGGATAATTAGAGGAAAAATGTAATTCATCATACGTTTGATAATCAGTCTGATTTGGTCTCCTATCTGCACCAGAGCATTCAAATAACCCCCCTACTATTAGCACCCCACTCTCTCTCACACCAGTTGTCTGTTTTACCCTCTCTTTGTTCCCCTACAACACATTATCATTATTGTAGCTAATTGCATGGTTTGCCTTGAAGTTGTGCTGGAGACTCGTGATCTGGGGTTGAAACGTGAACAGGGATCCGGTCTTCTCCACAGCTTGCTTTACACTACTAATTGCCGTTACCACAGGATAAGGCATGCTCCTCGCTGTGGCCAGCCGGACGAGGCTGGAACAGGCATGGGGTGGGTTGGGTGGGGGGATACTATCACACAAGGGTGGTAAGACGTGGGAGGGAGAGCCAAGGGTGGCATAACTGAAGTGGGATGGGTAGACCAGATTGGGGAGGGAAAGGATAGCGGTTGGGGGTAAGCGGGGGGGATGGAACCAGCGTTAGATGTAGGTCAGCGGGAGTGGAGTACCCTAAAGATTACAGTTGGTTAGCGCGACCCCTCTCTGACAGGATCTGAGCCCTTACTCCCAGCAGAGGTGGACCGTGGCATTTGGGAAACCCAGCTATTAGTGAGGCTAATAAAGCCCAGGCAGAAAGTTTTGAACCTCCGGTAGTCCAGAGACATTGTCCTGCCACAGGTCCAAAGGCTGGATCTTAGTTAATATCGTCCTTAATGACATCAGAGAGTCTTTAAATTATAGTTAATAAGACTAGTGGAGCTGCGGTGTGGTGTAAAGACATCTATAGGCACCAATTTTCATTTTACAATCTCTCAAAAATAATTGTGTTTTTATGAGCACATCTTTTTATTATCTTTGTTTATTAAAGAAGTGTAATGTGAGCGATGAGTTCATCTAACTCTGAAAATGTGAGATTTGTGCGCGCTCTGATAGTTTCTTAATTCAGATGGGAACGTTAGTTTTACACCACAGTATCAACTTCCAACTTCAAAATGAGTCAGAGCTCCCCGATGGGGTTTTAGAAAAGGAAATGGAATCACAGACATAACTAGTGACAAAGCCTCCATCACCTCATAGAAGATCTCACTCCATCTGTGAGAACTTTGGGTCTACCCTAGAAAAATAATAAATATCCTCTTCTCATGGCTGGCGCTCGTTTTGTTCAAAAGGTGGTTTCAAGACTAAACAAAGGAAATGGTGTCATTAATGATATATATATATATATATATATATATATATATATATATATATATATATATATATGAACTAGGGCCTCTTAGAACAGTTTCCTACAAATGCATGGATAAGGGTCTGATCTCTTTCCTAACAAAGGATCTCTAAAATATGAAGTGAAAAGCTACCCAAGATGAAGCTGGTAAAGAAACAAGCGAGGAAGAGCCTATTTCCACAACACAAACAGATTTCCTGGCCTTTAGCAGTCTCTTACTGGGATACTTTGAGGCATATCCATCAAAACACAGCTGTATTCATTCATATTTCATACCTCCTCCTTCTCCCAGTGCTTTAACACTGTTCTTTGATCAAAGGAGAGAAGTCGGATCACAACAGGAAGGTTCCCTGTCAGCCAAGAAGGAGAAGGAAGGCCAATCCACTATACTGTACATGCTATCATATAGTTTTCTGTACTTCAACTTCAGTCACAAAATAAAATGGAAAAAAAAAGAAAATGAATCCCTTGCAAACGCAAAACTAAGAACATGAGAGAAATGCATGACTTTCCACCGATGAAATGCTTTTATATAAATTTCCACATTTTATAATGAGCTGGTTTCAGGCCATGTACAGCTCCACTGCAACATTGTACAAAATACTTTTTGGTATAAACACAAACTCCATCAGTCAGTGTGCAGGAAAATTAACAATTTTCTTGCAAAGCTAGAGATGATTGATTGAAGTCTTTGTTCGATTTAGAGGAATAACAGTTTCTGCAAACTTAAGTGATGGAATTGCTGAGAGACCCGACAGCCAGGAGCAGATTCAAAACATGCAGCTCAAGAGTGTCACCATGTGGAGACGTGTGGATATGATAAAACAGTGGGAGAGCAGACGCTCTACCTTAGAACGCAGCTCAATAAGAGCAGTCGCAGCTTCATTTCTTCTGTCACCAATTCCTTAGTTTTTTTTACATATTTTTTCCAATTAAATTTCATGTCAACTGCTTTACATTAGGCGTTCTGTGTCCATCTTTACCTCACCTCCAACATATCAATTCCAAGACACAGCACTTCCAAAGAGCTTTTTCAGTAAGGCTCTGGGAGAAAAAGTGTTTGAAGACCTCCCTGACATTTAGACTCTCTCTGAAGATGACTTTGCCTTCTACTATAGCCTGCGGGAACATAGTAAGACCCACACTAAACTTCAATTGATATGCAGGGCCAGATTCCTCCAGGGGAAATTATCATTCTGTTCATAATAAGAGCCACAACAAGCACCTGGAAAATGACTTTATTATACACTCCGCTTCAATAAAAGTTTCCTATGACCCATCGGAAACACACACATGGTGCACGAAGCATAATCGTGATGAAATGAAAACTATATTATGCATATGATAGAATGCTTATTTGATGGTGGGCTGTGCAAGGATGCACATCTGCTCAGGCGTGCTTGATTGGCAGGTGTGTTAATGCGGCGCTGTAGCCTTGGATGGAGGTGCTCTGAGACCTCTTTTTTCCTGAAGCCATTATCCAAATATGTTCTGTTTTTCAAACAAATGAATGGCACCAAAATCAAAGTATCAAAAATGTATTGCCCTTCATAATGGAATTCCCTCTGAGCAAGGACATGTAACAATGGGCCATTCTCAGCTTCCTGTGCTTTCCCTCTCTATATGCCAATGGATGTGACCTCCACAGCTCTAACAATGGGGCATCCAGCAGCACAAGCACTTGGCTTCTCGCCACAGTCACTACGTGCAGTTAGGTTGCTTTCATCGTTGTTGTTATATTTAAGGATGACATCCTAGCCTGTCGGCCTCTACTATTGTCTTCACCGTGATTATTTTCTACCGTTGTTTAGCCCCAGTTGTGGCTCTTTGATGAAAAGGTCGCCACTCAATTGGAAAACAGTCATTAAAATGCGGTGGGTACTATTCACCAGTGTTCATGGGGGAACGAACTCAACTGAGCTGGTTAATCAAAAGTTAATTATATAATTTTCATGCAGATGAGGGAAACATTCAAATGAATCCCAACACTACAATCATTACAAAAAATAAATAAATAAATAATTCTAAAATGCTATAAAATGTTCAGGGACCAGGAGGCTGTAAACAATATGAAGTTTAATTTGAGGTAAACAAAGTGAATATCCACCAGGGGGTCCGGGAAGGAGAAAGTGAGGTTAAATCAAATTTGGAAACATAGATACCAGCAGGTTTTGTTGTCCTGATATACGTGCAATTAGGCAGGTCCTTGATGAGGACACTGGGACGGAGAAAGTTGGCTTTCACAGCAAATGCTTTGGGATTATTTAAAGGGAATTTATGGGATTTTATGCTTTATCTGTAAACATTAATTATTCTCACACAACTATACCAAATTGAATTAAAACCATATTTTAGGAAATGTTGTAAAAGCATAATTATCCTTTATGGGGATGCTGCAAAATTATTGAATACTCCATAAAGATAAGGATAAATCAATTCAAGCAAGTCTCATCGTGACTCTCAGAAGAAAATGCCCAGGACAACATGTTATTCTGTAACTTTGTCAAAGAAGGTAAAATGGAATGTAACGCTTAAAAAAAAAAATCTTAGACTTCCTCATCAAAGGAAATGATTGTGTTATGCAAATTACAACCATGAATATTAAACCAACGATGTGAAGTATCACAAATGAACAAGCATTGTTCTGGAAGTGCAATGGAATGTGGTTTAATTTCTTTTTAATTCTATGTGCTTTTATAGTGTTCACCTTTTCCCAGTTGTGCCAGCGGGTTTGGGTTCATTGGCGTGCATTACAACCACGCTCTAACAATGCAGGGCCTCCACGGTGTCAGCACAGTTCATGAATCCTAGCCCCTTATGCACCAGGCGATTAGTATGGTGCTCTGTCTGTGGGGCTTTGCCAGAAAATGAGTTCTCTTTAAAACATATGCCCCCTGCTGATTCTTTTCCTTTCCTGATATGAAATTCCAATTTTTATAATGAACACCAATTTCCTGTTCGGATAGGAGGGGGTAGAAAAGTTTTACACTCTCTCTGTTTTGAATGGCTGCAGATATCCTAAATTTGCGGAAAGCTGTTGAGGACGTCACAAGCAGAAAATATTTTGTCTCTTTCAGTTTGCGGAAGCTAATCAACATTCAGGTACGAACACAAAAATCAGCTGGTGTAATTTTCCACATCACATATGCACACGACTGGTGTGGCAGAAAATAGAATTACCAAAACTGTAGCAAATTCAATTAAGTCATTGATTTCTAATAAATTGGCCTAATCACCAGCTGTTGTCATGCTAAAATTGTTGTGTCACAAGTTTGTCATGCTTGTCGGTCGTGGCTGCTTTACAAAGGCAATTTTATCTATTTAACGGCTTTAAAATGGCGTTTTATATTTAATTAGCATACTAATGACCACGTCTACAAAGTGAGATCACAATATGATAATCTGATTGAACAAAACATTTGATCATTTCATCAGATTTCAAAAACTTTATTACAATTTCAGACATACATGTAATTGATCTGTGCAATAAATGTGATGATTTGTTGAAGTCAGTATCCTGCACTCGGGCGATCCATAACAGGTGTTGATGGAGATGCAAATACAGTCCTTTTCTTTTCCTTCTTTTTTTTGTAGCTCTTCAATTATTTGGGAACTTTCTCTTTCGCTCAAAATGACTGTAATCATCATTAATCTGAAGAGATTGAAATTAAATCTCAGTAAACAGTTTGATCTGCTGCTTGAATATTTTATACAACAAATGTATCAATCTTCATTCGTATATACAGCACCAAAAGATTAAATTAAGCATTCACACATTCACTCATGCAAAAAGGGAAAAATAAAAACAGTCATTGAGCAGTTTGTATATTGTCATTGCTGCTTTGGAACACAATGGTACCCAGTGGTGTAGCGTACATTAATATTGTACAATTGAAGTAGACATTCGTGATAAATTATGTATAATAAGCACTTACTGCATTGTATGGTCTAAGTCTCTCTTGGGTCTGGGCACTCGCCTCTTCGGGAAGAGACACCACCCCTCCTGTACCCATCATCTAAGTACAATAAAATAGAGTTTTTAGTCGATGAAACCAAGGTTGGTATGAAATCTAAACCCAACAGCATGTTGAAAAAAAAAAAATCAGGCTTAAATAATTTTCTAGAAGTATTTAATTTCAGATTTTGCTTTATATTTCATAAAGACACCACATATCCTGAAACCTTGGACTTCACGTATAAATAAAAATAAAATCACTCACCCTGATGGTTGCCTCCAGCTCTCCCACACTTCTCTTTCCACCTGGTAGCCACCCATAGGACCAGTGCTGGGACAGGGTGACCTGGACCACCAACGCCAACAACAACACCTGCACCATCACTCTGCTGCTCGCTTCCATTAGAGCTGCAGAGGAAGCCAAATTTGTAATAAAAACAATAATGCCTTCTCTCTCACAGCGCTCTCACAGCTCCACAGCTCGCAGGCCAGGGGTTATAAAGCATTGCAAACAGAATTTTAGACAGTAATTAATAAGGAGCAATTCTACCGTAATGAACATTGAACAAACTTCATTGAGGACTCACTCACCTCTGTATTTGCCTTGTTTGCATGTGGTGCATTAGCCAGAGGGGGATTTTTATAGGTGTTAGAAGACTGCTGTCAGGATTATAATCCCCTCTCTGCAGGTGTGACACATTTACTGACTAATGGAACACAAAATACTACTAATGGAGCTGGCTAAGTGCTCAGATATGCTGGCATCACCATGAGGGTTCAAAAGGCATGAAATATACATCATCGTATATATCAACATTATTGTGTTTGTATCGAACGCATCCGAGCAGGGGCAGACAAAAAGACAACATTAAGTTGAAACCTGTCATTTCTTTCCATCTATAATTTATTTGAATCAGCTTTTAGCAAACAAATAGTTCAAATCCATACAGATTCAAAAGGCAGAAACATCATTGAAACAAGATGTTTGTGCATTTCTGTTACATCAGCTGGAAGGCCTCACTGTCATTGCCCTTATTACTTCTTCTTTCAGGATGGAAATACATTAAACTGAAATCAACAATGCAGTTAACAATGGAGATGATTAATGACCACAACAAGAATTTATGTACAGTAAATAACCAAACGATTGTGTCATGGATAAACCCATTTTACGATTTAATGGAAGTACAAACACAGTAGAAAGTTTTTTTCCCAAACTTAAGACTTCCAAGCTTACTGCTCTACAAAGAATTAAGCAGAAGCCTTGCAAAAATAGATGCTTTTGATTTTGTAGCAATGTTGGGGTTTCCTTGTTTAAATATGAATACCAAAATGTCAAAATGCCTGTGCATGCATATTTCATATTTTGGCTGAGCACTGGTTCTTGATATCAGTGCTTTTTACACTCCCAGACAAGATTCAACCGCAAGTCTTTTATTCAAACACAAATTTCTGCAGGGTTTTTCTTCTTGATTTCTCATACATTTATTTGCAACAACTAATATTAATGTACATTTTGTTATCCGTATAACTTATAATATTCTAAGAAGAACAATGAATTGATGATCCATACAGGACATCACCATTCAAAAACAATACACTTTTAGAAATGTGTCTATTATATTAAATTAAACACAAACATCTGGCTTATCTGTCTTAAAATTGTGTCACTTGGTGACAAGTTTTTCATGATTAGAATTGTCTTTCTAATCAATATGGCACTGCTTTATGCAAACATGCAAGTGTAAAGTCTGCTTGCTAATGTGAATACAAATGGATGGAGGTGATGCTTGGCTGTAAAACACGTAAAAGAATGATACGTTCAGATGTAGTAATACATTTTTTTCTGCCTTTTCCAATGTGGGCTAATTTCATTTTGCAGCGTCAGGCGCCAATCCTCTAAGTAATATTGCCACAGGCAACACAAGAAAGTTGATGAAGTTGAAAAAAATTGCAACAGGCAGCAGCTGTTAAGTTATTCACAGACATAAGTGAGGACATTTGCAGTATCTAACAGAATGACATGTATCTTGAGTTTTGTGTTTTTGTTTGAGCTCAAAGTAGATCATAAATACTATGCAGATGTCACATGTCAGACAGGACATACTGTTTCAGCAAAAGCAGTAATTAGTTTAGCCTACTTATCAAACACACAATTTATTCTCCTCATATCGCTCAAAACATGTTCAGAGGGCAGCATAAAATATACGACTAATGTAAACCACAGTCATTGTGGTCAGTAAGAAAATAAAGCAGAAATAAAAAAGAATGCATGGACTCTACAACACATTAGTGATGCATTTCAGGTAGTGAGCAATGCATAATATATATTTCTATACACATTATTTATATTTGAACAATTCCTTTATTGACCCTCATAATGCTGCAACATATGCAAGTTGCTAAAAATGATATTAAAGAACCCAACCCACCCATTAACAAACCACTATAATTTCTATATCGGACATTGGGATACTTAAAGATCAAGCAATCCTAAAAGAGACAGACTCTCCTGGAGCACAGATGTTTTCAGTTATATTACAGTATGTTACAATTATTTTTTTAGATCTGTAATCAAGTGCAAAATGTAAAAAGAGCTTGCTTTAGAAAACAACATTCAGAGGAAAAAAAAGAATAAATTTGACAGAACAGTATCTGACAGGTATTATTTAAAATTGGCGTAGTCTGAGAAAATGTCAACAAAATCCTGAACCACTCTGTAGCAGAAGTCGTATTGCTCCTGGAAGGGAAAGCAGACGGGAAAGTGTTACTTTGCATATATGTGCAGAAATTATTCCAAACACAAATGTCAATAAGCTGCACAGAAGGTTTGATATTATCTCGTTTTCCACCTACCACAGTCTGAACCATGTGTGGTCTCTGCATGCGTAAACTCTTGACAGTCTGAAAAACGTCCAGGAGGCCTTCAGCTTTCACCCTCTCCAGAATGTTACTCAGGGCAATGAAGGTACCGGTCCGACCCGCACCAGCGCTGAAACATGAAGGACAACACTATCAGCATCCACATAATGCCGACACTGGACAGCCTTGGAAAATGCTATTAGGACAAGGACATTAAGAATTCAAACCGCTTCTCAGTTTCTTAACAATAAAGCTGCAATGAAACTCTTGTAATCTTTGCAGCACATCCTTTTTCCAATTTGAATGAAAAAGTTTGCAAGAGAGAAAAGGTGACCTTTGTGTAATAGTCCTAATAATTATCCTCACTTAAATAGAGGCTAATCCAAATGCTAACACTAATCAGTTTGGAAGCTCAGTGTTTGACTGAGTCAATGTTTACAATGACGGTGGGATGGAGAAAGAAAGACGGGGAGCGAGAGTGATGTGCGATTCGGAAGAGAAGTGTAGAGAGACGTTGGGGATTGCAGCGGGTTAGCCCCATTTCCCAGGGGCAGAGAAAAAGCTTTAAAAAGCCCTTCTTAGACAAGTGGTGATGAAGGAATAGAAGAGAGTGATGACACCATTTCCTGTCGTTAGCTCATCTTATCAGATTAATCATAGTGGGAGTCAGAGGAGATTTCACTTTGAGAGGTTTTAATTGACTGTGAATCAGTGGATTGGATCAATCCCACAGGGGCATGCTGCTTTAGAATCACTTCACCTGAAGCTAGGTTCTGATCAAAGCTTTCACAGCTAAGTCTTTATAAGGGATCACATAAGTGGTTTAGGCATAGAACACCAGGTCTACTGAGGCAAAATGTAGAATTTACTGGAACAGACAATTGTAGGAAAGCAAAAATGTATCTTTAAAAATATGTAATTCCTTCCAATATCACAATGAGAGATTCAGATTATCGGGTGATAAACGCATGGTGAAAATGAAAGGAGTTGAATTAACAGCATGAGTGGACAGACACATAATTTTCATCTGAGGATGCACATTACGCTGCAAAATTGTCAAACTGAAGTTCCTCACCTGCAGTGCACAATTATGGGACGGTTTCCAGACTGCTGCTGCTGCCTCTGCACAGCGGCAATAATGTCAATCATCCCTCTTCCCTCGGCTGGTATTCCGATCTCAGGCCATCCGTGGAAGTGGAAGTGTCGGACATGTTGTGACTGCTTTTCCTGGTGAGATGGAGAGCTCACTCTGTTATTTTAATGCAGCTAAAAATGGTGGATATAATGACATTTCATGAACTTTAAACTGACAGCACAACAAAAACAGGGGGGCAGATATGTCAATTTCAAATTTCTATTTTACTGCTTTTAAATGTTATAATAAAACGTTACGCACTGGTCTGTATGTGAGCACCATGTCTTTGAGAGTGAAGGTTTCACACTGTGTGTCTCCAGTCAGCTCCACAGTATAATCTCCAAATGTTACACTGCCCTCTGATGGCCAATACTGGAAACACTTTTCCTGTTTGGAAAAGTCAGATGGAAATACAATTAGGCTTCATTTGACTGATTTATGTCCTATTCTTTTTTTATATTTTCAGAGTGCACCAGAAAAACAACACAAAGTGATTAAATACACACACAGACTGTCAGGAATAAGAAATAAGTAAAATATGATTATGAAATAACAGAATAAAAAAAGATGGTTTAAATGTGCACCGTACTGTACCTGCTCCCTCTCTTTGAGTTCGGTGAGCATAACGATTGAATGACACCTCCACTCCCACAACATCCTCCAGAAGTCCTCCACTGTGTGAGACAGTGGGCCCTGGGTTGCGATAAAATAGTCCTTCTGCCTGTAGCCCTGCAGGGCAGATCATCCGGTAAACAACACATGCGAGTGCAGCAAACATAATATTTTGCATTGTTTGTAAAGGAAACAATGAGCTTTATATATATTTCTATGGGAAATCTATACAGGAGGTCGTGAGGGAGTGCTTACATCAATAAAGGAGGCATTGATGTAGTCGGTGAACTCCTGTCCTCTTCTTACTGAGAGTATTACTCGGTTGAAATCATCTGCAAAAGAAAAAAGGAAAATCAAACTTTCCACAAGTGATTCCTAATAAAATAAAAGTTTGAAGAGGCTGATGGAAATAAAAAAACAGTGAAGTAAAACTTTAGCTGTGCTATTAAGGCCAAATACGCCAGAACCTATATCAGTTTTCACTGTAAAACGTTGTAGCCAGGCTTTCCATTCCCTCTCTACTCCCAACTTTAAGTCATGATACAAGCCCTATTTAAATGCCATTGATCACACAGACATGATCTGATTAGCCAGATATCTGTATACGGCATCTATAAAATCACCAGCAGTGTGATACTTTGATGTTACTTGGTTGTGATGTATTATGAAAGTGTTCGGAGTATCGGAGTAGTCCTTACACGGAATGATCTGAAGCACACGGTTCTTCTTCATGTTGGCAGGAAGGTTCCCAGTTCTCATGTTCTCCTTCATTATGCGGACGTTGGTCAGCTTCTGACGGGAGAAAACACGAGTGGATTGACATGATCCAAAAGTTTTGTTTTCATCAGCACAGGGCCGTACGATGCTAGTAAATATGGTGAGACGGACAATATTTAATAAAAGAAAATGCAACAACTAAAAACACAGAGGCTGGAAAAAACATTTTGCAATCGTGAAAAAGAAAAGGAAGAAGAATAACAAGTAGAAGAGGCAGAAAATGAAGAAAAAGAAGAAGAAATAGGCAATAATTCCATTTAGTGTGTAGGGAACTGTGAGTAGCAAAAATGAGAATGGTACATCCTACGTGGCAGATGGTGGTGCCTTGTGAAGTTTTGCTTGATTCAAAGCTTTGTGTTTTATGATACTACTGGCAAGAGTGGCACCCTGGGCAGGTTTTTCATGAAAATATACTTATGCAGAGGATAGGGTGATGGGGACGATTAATTACTGACTGAAATGTTCAATTGCGAGCGTCTGTCTTCCTACCCTGAACTCCTCTTCCAGGCCCAGCCTGTCGTGGGGAGCTCTGGTGTTGTGAAGCCTCTGCAGATGGCCCTCCAGAGAGCACACATCTAGCTCTGTGTCTCCATACAGATAGTACTCCAACAGTGCCTGGTAGATGAAGGAGTACTGCATCTGATGAGGAAGACAGAGGAAGTCAAGAAGATGAAGAGGTAGAAGTAGTAGCTTTAGTTTGGCAAACTATTTCCTTCTATTTTCGTATATCACAGATGTAGTTGTTTTCCACGTCCTCGCCTGTTTCTGCCACGACTAGAGCAGCGAGTTGAGCTGTCAGCCCAAGGTACAACAGGTCGGAGAGGGTCAACACTTACATCTGTCTGGATGAGCTGACAGCGCTGTTCCCGTATTCTGCTCACAGAGCCGAAGACATCCACCCTCTGTTCCATGTGCATCATGTCGATCATGCTGTCAATGACAATGAACGTCCCCGTCCTCCCCACCCCGGCACTGTGGAAACACAGACAAGAAGAAGGCACAAGGTCTTCTCTGTAACAAAGCGTAGCTACAGAATAACAACTCAATAGCACGTTGTATCCATATTGTACAAATAGAACCACAGCAATAAAAGAACACACAATACAGAATAATGGACATGAGGTATTAATATAAAAAACTCTTTTGCATTCTTGTTTGTACATTGCCATGCTATCCCTTTCTTCTTAACATAGATGTCAATTGTGGACAGCCTCAAGCATGTGTAAAAGTGCTTCACCTCTAAAGCCCAAAAACACTCCTAATAGATTTACAAGGGTCATTTCAGCAGACGGCACCACTGGGAGCAGAGCTGGGATTCCACAGTGGGGTGTTGAAGCCTCCTCAATGGGCCCCATTCAAGAACAACAGTCCCTGAGCACCTGTTGCAGCAGTTGCTACAATCGGCTGCTGATTTCTTTGGTGAGGCTTTACACTGATTGGCCTGACAAACATATGCCAGACCATATTTATTGATGCTCCACAATTGGCCGACACGAAAGTTCATCTCCAACATAACAGAACTTTATGAAATAATAAAAAAGGTCACTATTAACATAACTTGATGATATTATAAGGAAGTTAGCCTTTATCTCTTATTCCACAAAAACACTAAAAGATTACCATTAGACATACCATATTTTAGTTTTGCTCATAGACTTATTGCAAAACAGGATATTCATCATTCAAAAAGTGTTTCTTTATAATGACTTGAATCAACTCTTATGCTATTACAGCTCGTCTTTTCGGCTGGCTTCTGCTATAGTACACATTTTACCTGCAGTGTACAACAATGGGTCCAGCATAGGATGGATTGACAGCCTTGACCTTCTTGAGGAATTTCAGCATGCCGATGGGTGAGAATGGCACCCCGAAGTCTGGCCAGCTAGTGAAGTGGAGCTGGGTGACCAGCCGCGGAGCTCGGGGACCATCGCTGCCCTGCTGTGAAGCACAGACACACAAAGTCAAAACCTGTTCATGAATAATGTTTTTTACCTACTGGAAAAGAAACCTTGAATTAACTGAAACATTTGAAAAAATAAAATTGTCATTTTTCTACTTGTAACAGAATAGGATTATTAAACATGTGTACTGGTTTGCCTCGCGCTCGTGTCTCATGAATGCTCTCTCAAGAGAACGTTGTTCTCCTGAAAACGTGGTTGTTCTGTATTCAGAGAGCTGAATGTAAAAGCACTCAGTCTGTTCAGCTTGTACTGCAGCGCTACGGCACAGTTTTCACAGAGTCAGAGAGGATGTCTGCACTTCTCTGGCTTCAAATGGAAAGGGGAACAAAGTGAATTTTGCAATCTGAAGGCTTCTCGGGCTACACCGAGATGGCACTCTGCAGTCAAAAAACACAGGATGAGAAATACAGATACTGTGAGTGAATGAAGCTCTAAAGATGAGACATTTGTACAGTGTTTACTCTAAGTTAAATACACCTCTGTACTGATAAATTCCTGCAGTCTATTGCATATATCCTTTAATATTCCTTAATGTGTTTCCATACTGGTTTTCATTTCTGTATTATATTTTGCATCCTATTATAGCTTTCTAAAATTTCTCCACAGGGAACACTACTTTTTTACACCATCTCAATGCTACTTTGTTTCATGTTTAATTTTTAATAACACTCTAGCTATTATGATTATAGATTTTTATAGCAATTAACAAGTATATTAAGAGCAATATTGAAAAAGCACACTATTATTTTCAGTGCGCGATAAAAGCATTATTTATCTTAATCTTAGCTCGTTTTTGTGATAAATGTTTCCTAATTCCTGCTGTACAGTATAATTACATTTCTTCTGATGTGCTGTGAGGTAAGTCAATTGTGTGTTTGAAAAAAAAGTGATTAAATGGTGATAATGAGCTTTAAAAATGCATCCTCATTAACATTCTGATAGGTAGATCCACATATTTTACTTACGTATTGAACACAAAATTTTCTGATGGTGTAGTCCACCAGTACAGTGAAGTCCTCCATCGCCACCCGGATGTTCCCGTACATCCAGCAGCCTTTTTCTGGCCAATACTGGTAACATTTGTCCTTGTAAGAGAATCAAAACAATAAATAAATTTATGTCTATAAAGAACACACATTGGTATTGTTATTGTAACTTACAAATCAAATGGTTGTAAATCACCTTCTATTGTGTATATCGTATAAGTGCCCGTATAGAAATGTGTATTTGACGTGTGTATTTCACAATCCAATCCAAAGGCAATCACAGAGACTTTGTGCGACTCTGTCAGTCAATAAGATCTTCACGGTGACGTTTCAACTCATTAACTAGATTCTCAGACTAATTATCATGAAGCCTCTTAGGATCTTATCAACAATTATTCCGCCATTGATCCCCAATGCCTCTATTCTGCCCTATCAAACCTGCCGTTGAGCTCTCAATTGATCATCCCTTTGAGGCTGAATTTGATGCGATGCTAAGTAATCTGCTGGGTGACACTTTGTATAGATTATCAGTTGGGAAGAGGGTCAAACAAATTATGCCCATGACTTTGGGTCATGAGAATACAAAGGGGTTTCAGTAATGGTGCACTGGAGCCATATAGATTGTATAGGTTCATTTTATAACACCCAGCCCTACTTTGTAACATTAGTGTGGAGGGAGAACACACTTAGACAAACCTCTTTCCTTTCCTTCAGATTTGTCAGCATTACTATAGTTGCTGTTTTCTGTTCCCAAATCATCCGCCAGAAGTCGGCCACTGTTTCAAGCTTTGGGCCTGAAGCAGAATAAAGAAAATAGTCATAAACTCGACTACATGCGTCTTCAAAATTGCTTTAATACTAAACCAAGCTAAAATGTACATTTACCTTGAGCTGCAATGAATTTGTTCTTCTCTTTAAAACCCTGTGGGAAAAACCAGAGTATTAATAACAATGTATTCAGAAACCAATCATCTGCAATAAAAGCTTAATTGCAACTAAGACTCACATCAATGTAAGATGCATTTATGTAGTCTGAACACAGATGTCCATCAAGATGACTTAACAACACTCTGGAATGATCATCTGTGGAAGAGAGAAGGGAAAAAAAAAAAAAGTAAATGAAGTTGGTTTTCATTCAGCCCACATCACCTTTCCTTACGATTGAGAGATCAATAAAACGGCAAGTCTAAAGGTTACATTAATATTGTCTGCTGCAGAATATAGATCCTCACTCACATGGTAAAATGTTTGGGTATCTGTTTTTCTCTCTGTTGTGCTCTCTGCTCGCCTCCTCAAAGGACCCGTGGTGGTAGTAACACGGCAGCGACTATAAAGAAAGAACCCCCAATCCTCATGAGATAAAAAAATAAAGCCACGGGTACACAGGCTTCTAACATAACATTTTATTACTATTTTCTGTACTTGTTCAATGCTTGCAGGACAAAGATCTTAGACAGACTGTAGAGCATAGTCCACACCACACAAACTCGTGCTTACATTGAACTCCTCTCTGAAGAGCTTGCCATCGTCGGCAGAGCGTATCCGGTACTCTTCCTCCAGCGAGTCCAGAGGGATGGGGAAGTACCTCTTGGATGGCGAGGGAGATCTGGGAAGGAGGACCACTGTCTGCTCTCCTGTGTTTAAAGGAATATATGGCGGTCAGAGAGCTAATGTTTCCCAATAGAGAACATTACAAGCTCTCATAGCACCTGCAAAAACAAGCCTGATGGCCATTAAGATTTCCTACTTTTGTGGGTACATGACAGAAATGATTTCTTGAGTCATAAACATGCTGCTGCTGCTGCTGCACATAACTGTCTTAACTCAGAATGTGGCCTTTCCGTTAATTTATTTATTTTCTACTTGAAGTGAAAGGATATACGGCTCCCTACGTGCTAGGAAAACGAAGGGCCTTCAAAACCTTTCCAGCTACCTTGGACTTTGGATCGTGAAACTTTCCTAGTCTATAAAGAATGTAAACCTACACTTAAACTAAAAAGAAATAAAAAGTTAAAGGCTGTATTATATTTTCATGCACTGGTGGTTAAATTGAGCTTCAACACAACAGTACCTTGTTCCTCCAAGAAGCCATTTGGAATCTTTTTATCCACCGAGGTAACTAGAGCTTTCCCGTGGTTTTTGAACCTGCAGAAATGACCGAGTGAGAAGCAGAGAAAGCAAAACAATCAGAGAACATAAAGGGCAGATATCTGTATTGAAGAGGCAAAAAAAAAGGCCATCCCCTATGTCTAGAACAGCGCTTTTAAGCGCATAAGGTGAACAAACAACAAATACCAAAACCAATATCAACCAATTGAGGGAGGCAAAGCTGTTCCTCCTCATGTCGTCGTCAGGAAAAGGAGGTTTGAGCTGGCTGGTCAGGGAATGAGTGTCTGTGACCTGACCTGACCTAGCTGTTTTTGTTTGCTGTCTTACTTGAGGTGCAGCTGTTTACCCATAAGCCACTGCTCACCGCCTGTTTCCAAACCACCCCCACCCGATGCCCTGATCCGACGCACTCAGTCTCATAATCACACATGCTGAAAGGGAGAGAGCAAGAGAGAAAAGAGGACGCAGAGACTCACTCTAAGACAAATGAGTGCATGTGTGTGTGTGCAGGTCTATTCACCTCAGACAGTAGATTGTCAGCAAGACAATGATGATAAGAAGCAGGGAAATGACCAGTGTTGAGGGCAGCACATGAGCACCCTGATGGGTGGGGTTTCCTGGATAGAACACAGAGATCATAACAGTATAAATCTCACAATAGAGACAAACAAATGGATAATATAAGGTATAGTTTGATGTTTTGGGAAATACACTTTTTTTTCTCTTGACATCTGTCCATTTAATATGAAGCATGTTAATTATTGAGCTTTAGAGGAGCTGATAGATTTTCTACCTTTGGACGTTTCCAATCTTTGACTCAGCTAACAGCTGCTCGCTGCAGCTTCAACAATCTCTTCATCTCTTTGCAAGAAGGCATTTACGCATATTTTCCATAATATGAAGTATTCCTTTAAAGCAAGACGAACTGCAATATATGTCTCAAATTTGCATTAGCTACCGTATAAGGTAAAGCAGCAAAATATCAGACTGTATCAACGGTGTGATTTAATGCTAATAAATTCAGCTTTTCCTGTGTTAATGATATTCATTAATATTAATATTATCAAGTCATTTCAAAAATTACCTGCAGTTTGGTTTTCATGAGATGAATTATTCACAGCAATAGAGATCCCAATCAGAAACAACACCATTGTCACTGTGGATACAAAAAAAGAAAAACATAAATAGTTACTGAAAACATGAAAAGATGAAACCCTGTATTTCTCCACAAAGTCCACTAGAAGGCGCCTAACAACAGGAAATGCATCTGCAGCGTGGTGAAGCATGCAGAGGGCATGAAAAGGAGAGCTCCGCTTTGATGAGGCTTGAGAGTGATGTCTGTCTCTCTGCTGAGCAGTTAAAGTCCTTGTGGGAAATCTGCTTGCAGTCTTGTCCTGCCAGGCTGACTTGAAAGAGCAGCAGCATATCAAATAACCCAATATTCAGACATCAAACCAGAGAGGAGGCTTTAACCCTCAGGTGACAGTAACCATATCCCCCGTGGACCCTGTGGATTTGACACTTGAGTTGAGCTCAACGTAGTATTTGTTGGAAGTCATCATTTTGCTGCGTTGTCTTTGATGTACAGCACTGTGTAGACCGGCAAAGCATCCTGCACAGTGACAATAAGACATGCACGCTGCTCCTCAATGTAGTAGCTGTTTTTAAATACAGTGGACATACTGTTAAATGTGTTTTTTCCCCCCAAGAGTAATAGTGATATTGATAAACAGGCTGAAACAGAGTGTAAAGATTAGCATATGTATACTGGTTGTACAGTGTTGTTTCCTCTTTTACTGCAGCTTTTCTCCCTCCATCACATCGCCTCCCTTTTTCTCCCTCCATCACACCGACTCCCTTTCCCTCCCTCTACAGTGAACTCTCATTTTATTCTAAACCACATTCTCCTTTTTCAGTTTTATTTTATTGCTGGAAGCTATTAGCGATTTATTTGGGGCAGAGCTCTGTGAGTGTCTTTCCAAAAGGAAGAAGATATGTCAAGTTACTCACAACTACACCAGACATAAAACCATTCTGACACATTATCCTTGTGTCTTATTATCTCCAAAATGGAGCTGCCAATTTCTCCAAACTCACATCCATTTCCACCATCCTCCAAATGAGAGCGTAAGAAATCACAGAATAAATTGGGCAAACGGGGCAAATCTGCCTAAATGGCTTTGATGGAATAAATGAGCGGCGCAAGAAGTGTGTCCTAATTTATCCTCTGTTCCGAGTCCCCTCCTCGTTATAGAGGCCACAAGACTGGATGGAATAATTCATTGTGTCAATTTAGTTCATCCAGAAATGGGTCATCTAGGGGCCTAATTTGTGATGTTTGAGAGAATTTCTTGCACATAACCCTAGGGGGCTTCATAAATGTATATCTCCAAAAGCTTTTGGAGAAAACGGAGCCGCATAATGCTCTAACAATGTGCTTAAAACAAAATTGATGTTGAAACTTATAAAGTATTATTGGGCAACACATTAGGGGCTCTGTGTTTTGAACATTATGCAGTCTCTCTCTGCAGTAATAGACGGTACAACACCAAGGATGCTGACATGCATGCACACATGTATTTGCACAATGTTCAATCAGGGCGGCACCAGCTGGACAAAACTCCTTTTATTTAATGTATTTAATGTGCACAGCCAGGTCACGAGTCTATTTTTACACTAATAATCATTGGACAAACAAATCAAATTCCCTTTACACCCATGTAACATAACTGTGTGCAACACACACACACACACACACACACACACACACACACACACACACACACTGCCTTTTGTCACTTCACATGTATGCATGCCTGCACATACGTCCCACAGCCAAAGGCTATGTGTTGCATATGTGCCGCACTCTGTTGGAGGAGCCAATTCTCTCCCCAGTGTTAACAAGCCGACAGTGTCGGCACCTGTTCCCCCCTCTACCCCACTGGGCAAGTCACATTCACTCACACAGACCCATCCTACAGCTCGATGCTGCAAGGCATGCTGTGCGTATGGGTCACTGCTCAGGTCGCTGCATATCCGTCATCTCCTGGCAGCTACAGTATGTACGGCGTTCAGCCAGGATATGAATGAACAGAAGGGAAATATAAAAAAGTATCAAATGCACTGTCATTTCAAATGACTCTATCTGAATTATCTTTCTTTTTCATTTAATATAGACTGACTATTTTCCTGTATAAAGTAAAATATGATAGATACATTATGTATTGCAGTGTGGCCCTCTGACCAACAGAGGGAATTGATAACACAACTTGAAAGTATGCTAAGCAGAGCATGGGAATGCACTAGTGTAGGTACTTATTAAAGTATTTATGGAATGCACTTATTGGCACTGGCCAAATGAGTGTAATTTGTCACTTCTTTTGTATTCATGGTGATTGTTGGTCTTGAGAAGGTCTTCAGTGTCAAGGCAAGAAAAGTCCAAATGTATTTAGCTCTTCAGGTAAGCCTTGAATTGTTTATGTTGTTATAGGTGAGAAACCAGCAGTTGACTCTGACAGGACATGACCTACACTGTTGTATCTTATTAAAAAAAAAGAAAAATGTGCATATATCTTAATGAAACCATGACTCATGACACATTTTTTTATGGCTCATGACATTTACAACACACTATTTATATTTCTTAATTAGCATATGACATCATCTGACCCTGAAAGGATTTGCTGGAGAGACCCAATTTAAACAAGGAAAAAAAGTCCTTTGGTATAATTGGCCTCGCCATCCCCACCAGCTATTTCATCATTCCAGATCCCTGCTTTCCTGTCTGTTTAATGAAATACTAACAACAAGGTGATAACTTCAACCTCCTGCACCTGCTTGACATAAATGTTCACAGGGAATCAAATTATACTGCATCAGTTGAGTTGGGAGTGCAGAAGCAAATCATCCCATCCATGCAATGCTAACATTCAGAATGCATGCCGGTTGAACCTTTAAGGGTAATGTTAATATTTTGAGCACGAATATGCGTTATTCAACATCGATCCGCTTTGCTTTTGTGCTTTTGTGAACATAAACGAGATGAAGGTCGGCACACTACTGTGCATTAAATGTGAGACAGCTGTAAAGATACTTTACATTGTTCAAATTCCAAGACTCACAGCACCCTAAAATGAATCTGGTCTGCTTCACTTCAACATCTCCCTCACCTTAGCTCTCACATGAAAACGAGACTCATGGAAAATAGACATCAGAGACGGAAACACCAACTCCAGAAATGTTTCTTTTCCTTTAGCCAGACCTGCAGCCCGTCCACTCAGGTTTATCATGAATTCAAACCAAACTGTGCAGGGGAAGGTGATGTATTATCCATTTGCAACGAGAAACAAAAAAATATAACGGACCCAGGTGAGACTTTATCCCCATGCTGTTTTTAAAATGACTGCACTTAACCTCAAATATGTGACCAGAACACAGATTCTCCTGAGCAGAGTGGTGAGAAAATGTTTTTCTGTGAACGTTTGTTCAGAATTCTAAAAACTGTATTTAAACATAATCATATGACTCCATGCTTACCTCCTAGCCTTAGTTAAACATTAATATGAATATATAATAATCATATAAATAATGAAATGTATGCACATTTCACTTAGAACAATACAGTCTTGTTTCATGCAAGCTTCTGATTTCTCAAATGCATAGCTACCAGTAAAAGTTAAATATCTTCAATAATGGTGGCTTTATATTAATATCTTACTAGATTATAATATATCCATTAGTAGTTACAGTAGCTTCAAGGTAATTTGTGTCATATTCCATCTCTGTTGATCTGCGGAACATTTATAAGACCGCATACTGATTGCTGTACAATAAATTGCAGCCATGTATTTGTGGGCAATCTATTTCAGCTTCCCAGCCAGGAATCTCAATGACTAGCTGGCTCAGCAATCTTTACATCATATTCTGAAAAAATATATGGATGAAACATGGAAAATGCAATGGTTCCACCTTAACTGAGGCACTGCAATGAGGTGCCAATGGGAACCAACTGGCAATTATGCTGATTTTAAAAAGGTACTCCAAAAATCTGCAATTTAGAGAAAAAGAATAAATCAGTAAAGTGGAAACACTGCCAATCACGCATGTTTTACATTAGTGCTTGGCACTATTAAAAGGCACAAGCTCTAACATTGGTCTTTTGCTTTTATATATGCTAGTGCTCTGTTAATTAAAAATCAAACTGAACCCTAAAACCCTACCGGCTTTAACATTCAGTCTATTTATTATCTATACCTGCTTAGGGTTATGAGTGCATGCAGACTATCCCAGCATGCACCTTGCAGGTGGTTGGGTACAGCCTGCACAGCTCACGATAAAAAAATAAATTAAAAAAGGGTTTTATAGTTTACCGTTGGGAGTTAATGCAGCGTCTATCTAACATCACATCTAGCCATTAGCAAAGCCAACAGATGAGTTATACAGTATGTCATCTTATCATTTTAATGATACTGTTTGTTGTGAATGTAAATAAAATGATCTTCTGTGCACTTCCATTGGCTACACAGTTCAACATGATGCTCAGCACAGTGCAACAAAACAAGACTAAGAGTCAACAGCCTGAGGCTACGTTCAGGCGCAGCAATTATTTCAGCTAAAAGCTAAATCAACACGCAAACATTGTCACAATGTTAACATGTTGATGTTTAGTTTAAGTTGTTAAGTGTATGTTGTTCCCCTTTGTTTAGCCTTGTAGCATGCTAACATTTCCTGACCAGTGCTAAGCACAAAAGCACAGCTGAGGTTGATTGGTCAAGTATTTGACAGGGTTGGATTTAAACGTTGACCTGGTGATGGAGCAGGCACTTGATGACAAAAAAACTCAGGGAGTCAACAACGTTATTATAAATTCCTCCTGAGGGGGACATAAATATCTCTACCAATCCATTCAATATTTGCTGCAATGTTTCAGTCAGGACCAAAGTGGTGAATGAACTGACTGATCAACTGATGCACCATTGCATCAGCACACCACAGCATGTTGGTTAATGTGTTTTAACCACAGTGCTGTGGGTACTGGGATATGTTGCATACTACGTAACCACACAGGAGCCTCACTGACCTGACCTTGCTAAGAGCTTACAGCTATTGAAATTCCCATTGATTTGAAAAATGCATGCTTTCTACATTATTCAACATGTTCCATCAGTGACATTCATGGATATTTGCCAGATGCAATGCTCATTGAACTATGATTTTTAAACCGGAACAATAGCACCAATATTGCTATTTGAGTGACTTACAATTCATAGTGAGACATAAAGAACACCGGTTAAAATATGAATATCACTTTGACTGCAGGATGGTATTTTGCGTCATAATAAAGGTAACGGATGTTCCCTTCACAGGGGGTATCTCAAACAGAAACAAAATAATTCACAAATCAATGCAGCCTCTAGAAGACAGGTCCACATTTTGTGCTTGGCACAAAATGGATGGCATGTCTTGTACACAAAAAGATGAAAGATCTTCTTTTTTTTTTGTTTCCAGGGAGAGGAGGAACAAAGGCAGAGAAAAAAAGAAAAAAAGTATCCCAGAAACAGCCATTGTCAAGTGCCAAGGAAAAGGACGGGACGAGAGCACAAACACATGTCAGTAAAGTGTTGCAGCAGAGAGAAGAAAGATGACGGAGGAGATGAGACGAGAAGAGAGGGGAGAGGAGTTGGAGCTGGAGGAGATAAATGTCTAGATTCTGGGTTTAGAGATAACAGCCATAATGGTAGACATCCTACATCCTAAATCACAACACTCTCTATAAAGAAGACATGACGCCTAACACTGGGAATGTATCTTTATCTCATCTTCTCAACCCTGTTTACATGACTCCGAACACAACATCTGCTGCATAGTTAAGGTCAAAGGAATCAATCTAGAAAGGAGACACTGTGATTATTAGATTATTTTCCATTAATGGATTGAATTTCAATTGATTCCTTGAAACAGAATTGACCTGGTCTGTGGTCAGATGGATTAATGAAAGACTTACACTTCCAAGCAAAGCCAGTGTGATCAGGTATCAGTTGACCCGTGGGTCCACAGCAGCCATGTGATCCCAGTTCCTTTCTTGGTTGGACTTATTGAGGTTTTCTACCCTCAGTCCTTCTCCTCCTCACATCCTCAGATATCGATTATAGTGCTGGATGAAGAGATGACTGAGGTAGGTCGTTTTGAAAGCTTTCGATTGGGATCAAGGCACCGAGGATCATGGGAACCTGGGAAATTAAGCAAAAGGCAATAAAGAGTAATGGATACAAGTTCAACCAATCCCAAATACTATTCTGCTTATATCATTGCTAAGCCGTAAAAAACGCTGATTTTCTGTGACTCACTATTTGGGGCTGACTCAAAGAAAAAGAAAAACCTTGTAATGCATGAATAGACAACATAAGTGGGATGAGTGGGAGTTTGCATCTGTGCACAGCATGTCTGAGAGAATGACTGCATTTAATCAACTGGGTGTGGGCATACAATCATTTGTACTGTACATGCTGAATGTCTGTGTACTGCTTACTGCGACATCCTCTGTTGCAACTTAGGGAAACCCACTGTTGCAAAGCAAAAACATTAACGAGCTATATAGTCAACCATGCAAAACTAATTCTTCCCAAATTAGTCTTCCCAGAAAGTGTTTGTGGTGCACATGAGGAGCTTGCACACATGCACCACTTGCTTCTAACAATATAATTGTAAGAACCACCTTTTAACTTAATAACAGTAACAGAAGAATGGTGTTCACAAACATTGTAGGCCAATTAAAGCTACCACTTTACACATTTCTACATATGTCCATGAATGTGACTGTACAAGAAAACCATTGCATAAAATACGTTGGATTTAATACTTATTTATTTATACTTAATACTTATTTACACAAAGACTTGACTGTGGTGTTATTCTATGGCCTTGCTCTAGTCTGAGACAGAAAGCGTGCCCCTGTTGCCCTTCACTCCTACTCTCCACAGTCCCACTGCCCACAGGTGTGACACACAAAGCCATATTGTTAGCACTTGGCCGCTGAGACTCAGGAGAAGAGGTGAATTAGTCACTAGACCCAGCTGGGCGAGCTTACTCAGTCTGAGCCAGGATGAGGAAAATGAATGAACAAGGTATGGAAAACACCTTGTTTCCCCGTGCTCAACTTTTCCAAATGCTGCAAAGTCTTTAGCATTTGAAGAAAAACAAGTTTGCCATTAAAAGAACCAACTTCAACCTAAAGACTATAAACCTGGTCAAAAGATCCATAAATTAGGCTTTAAAATGTGCTCTTGCACTTCCATAAATTTGGGGACTTGCAAAAAACAGGATTCAGTTTTTTTCAATTGTTAGAAAGAAAGCCAGGCTTCACTGTAATGAGCTCATGAATTTACCTACCCACCACAATACATTTAGCAGGTGAGTATACTTATTTTGGCTTGGTTTATGGACCTTTAATATTAATGCTTTACTGTTGGTATCACTTTAAAGTGTTATTTCTTAACTTTCATTAATGTCTAGTCTGTCTGATACTTAACAAGGCACAGTTGAGCTTCCCCAAAAGCTCAGTGAAATGTGTTTTTCCACAATTTGTACAAACATCACTGGCACACAATTGAAAATCAGAATAATCACTTTGTAAATATTCTGTAAATATACTGTAAGTATTTAAGAAATGTACCCATACTATCTAATTATGTGTCATGAGGAGTGTAACAGTTGGATCTAAACGCAGGAAATTATAGGTAACAGGAACATGGAGAAGGGTCAGTGCAGGTAAGGCTGAACTGCACAGCTGGAGAGAAAAATCAAAGAACCAACTAAAACTGGACTGAAAGCTAGGACTTAAATACAAACTAATCTGATGAGAGAATGAAGTGCAAGCGGAGAGGAGGGGGGAGAAGCCCAGACGAGGAGAATGAGCTGACGAGGAGAAAGGAAATGGTGGTGATTGGACCTTTTCACAGCAGCCATTAGACATGTCACTGCAGAGTAAACACAGGTGTAATTAATAACATTAATTATGGCCTGTTCCATTTAGGCCCTTGTGTTGTGAATGTTGACTCACTGGAATGGCTGTGACAGACCATAAGAAGGGGACAATAATTATTTGATCAATTACACCTGTGTTTACGTTGCTGTGACTGTGAAAAGGGCATAGAGAGGGGGGAGGGGGGGGAGAAATAACGAGGCTAATTCAGTGCAGGTGTGTAGGTGGGCAAAAGAAGGGAAGGCAGAACAGAAAACCCAAAACACAGAAAACAACTCAGTCCAGTCCACAGAAAGTCTGTTTTTAATCTCTATTTGATCTTTGCCATGAGTTTAAACCTGTAGTCATTCAGCGGTGATAAGCAAAACTAAATTAGCTAAATGTGTTAGAAAGTCTGTTTACTTGCGTGAGACTTACATCAGATCATACTGTAGATATATGACAGCCCACATCGCACTTAGAGGAAAGTTCCCAATTGATGCAGCAGAGTTATCCTAACTTTAAGTCCTTAGTGTGGGTCATGCAGGTCCAAAACCATAGTGTAACTCTAAGAGCATCTTTAAAGAGGTGCTTGAAATGTTCCTTCAAGGTAACATGTCTCAAATATGGCAATGCATGATTGACCGGCAGAAATGACGCTGTTCTCTGGATGTGAGCACTTTTCAGCTCCCAGGTTGAACTCCATGCTAGTTGTAACACTGCAGGTTTAAGACAAGTTGAGTTACCAAGCAGCGGTATGTCAATATTCATAAAAAATAGAGAATATGCTACACTGAAGTAACAATACGCTTAGAATTAGGCTTGGCTTTTTGCAAATACATACATATTCAGGTTAAAAAGCCTGAGCTAAATGTATAAAGTTATTTATACTGTATTTCAGTTGTGTAAAAGTAATTTATGAGACTTTTATGAAACATCTTTTCACACAGAGTATTGTTTCTTTTCAGCCCTGCACATTTGGTCCTAAGAAGGAGACATGCTCACGGCATACGATTACTGCAGGCACAAGCGCTTCCTTTCTGTGCCGCTCTGCCCATTGACTAAGAGGGGAAACATGCAGGCCATTAAAGTTTTATGGGAGTGCAGTCATCACCCAGCACTCTGTGGTTCAATCATTAATTCATACCAAAACAGGCAGCAAGACACTAAGTACTGTAGCTAAGCACGGCTCTGAGGTAACGTTGTATCTTTTGATTACGTAATAAAGAATTAAATATAACTATTGTCTTTTTTTTTTTACTATATTTGAATTGTAATTTGCGTTGACATTTCAAATCCATGCACAAATCTGATGGTGCTCTTCACACACTCCCTTATTTGATGACTTCAATGAATCTAGCTATTCATGCTATTCACATGCTGCATTCCTGACACATAAATCCAATATTGATGGCATCTACCCCAGAGGCACACGTGGTTTCCTGAGATGATAAATCCACAATTTCATATGTAATGGGGTAAACTACTAGGCCTCCAGAGAGCATAGATGCATGCAGTAACCTTCATTCAAAACACTCAACGTGTTGCGCAAGTTGAGGCTGTGTTTTGTCAGACAAGTTGGAAAATTTGATTTCACACTTGTGCACAAGCTCAGATTGAGTTGAGTATCTACAAATTTGTGTATTTGATTCAATCTGCGAGTTTGCCGGCTGACAACTTGCCTGGACAGCAATACAAAATGCTGCTTTTTAGAGCACGAGATAGAGACATACCACGCTGAAAAACCTGACACAATTGTGTCTTTTGATAAATAAAATACATCAAAAGACCCTTCTTCGCGCTCAATATTTGCCACTTAGAGAATTCATACAACTTCCTACTCACATGAACCTTACATGACTGGTCTACTGAGCATGTCAGATGCTGAGCCTCGGACACCCACGCTTAGAAATGAGTAGTTATTGCCGAGGGAAATAGCTGAGGAATATTATCTTTATGCCCTCATATCGGAGGATGAGTAGAGTAATCTCCAACCTCAAGTTTGTGACAACACAAGCCCTTCCTCTTGTCACAGCAAGATACTCCACAAGTCATGGTTTGCTTATGAAACAGTGACCTGGCAGGAACAACCTCTTGTTTCGGTGACAATGAGTAGAACTTGTGACGGACAAATGACGCAACAGACAGTGAATAGTCAGACAGTTCAGATGAGGAAACTATGACGGATAATTACCCAGGCACCTAATGGAAAATGTATTAGCCCAAATTAACCTCTGATAAGACCACATCACTGAATGTTCCAGCCACAATACAGGGTAATCCAGATAATACAATGTTGAAATATAAATCAGTTTGGATAAAAGCTTTCCCATATTGTACAAATCCTCTCTGGCTTAAATATTTCTGCATGAAGCATAAACTCTCCAAAACATCTTTATCTGTGTAGACATGAACAATTCTATTTAAAACAATCTAAATAGAAAACTCTATGGTAAAGCGTCCCTTGACTGCTTGTTTGAAATGAAGATACTGCTTTTAAGAGGGCATTAAAAGACTTACACTTCAATGTCTCCGCTTTTAAAGCAGTCACTCACACACTGATATTAGCAGTTATCTTCCACCTCCACAAGCTCAACTCCCCCCAACTGCTCTTTCTCCTTTCAGCCCAGGTGTTCAACACTAATCTCTTACCTGATGACACCAGTGAAGCACTGAATAAGCTTTGATGACCGTCATGTGATAAAGCATCAATGGTAACCTCTGAATTATCCCCCAAGCAGACTCACGTCATTTTATGAAAGATATCATGTTGACTCAGCAATGACTCGCGTCTTTCTACATGGGCTGTTGTCATATCAGTGTCCTGCATTCATCTGTCAAATGTGTCAAACTCACAGCTATGCTAAACCACTTTAAAACACATCATTCTCACCTGAGGATATTGAAAAGTCATCATGGAGAAATTCATCTTTAATTAGCATGTGTCTAACTATAGCTTTTGTATTTCCCAGGTGAAAAAGATGTGGGCTATGTAGCCCAAAATTCAGACCACGGATGAGCAATCTGAGGTAATTCTAAAATGAATGTCAGCTTTTATCAGGTCATTTAATCAGGGATGGAACTTAATGTGAAGTTATTGTGAATGAAGTTATTGTAAATGACGATTCTTGTGTGAATGCATGGCTCGTCCACCGTTTTCCCATACTGAAACCATTATGGCCCCTTATTGTCACCTAACGATCATACTTAGGTCAGAGTATATAAACTACTAACCAATTATAGCTATGCAAATTAAATTCTTCCTGTCAATCACTTGTGTGCTCCAGATTCATGAGTCAGTCATTGTCATTAGTGCCACAATAAAAATGGTACAAATGTGAGAGACTGAGAGGATGTTTGGAATGTATATTTTGAAGACAAAAAATGTATCTTAAATGTGGCATTTGTTTCAAAATAAAATGAACTGACACATTGTTAAAGGGCTGCATCCTCCTAGTCAATTAGTTGAATAAGAGGGAGTCTTAGTCGACCAAGATCTGTTTAGTCTATTAGTCGTTTTTTATGCTTTTTTCATGCTGAATGACTGATTTCTGTTGATAAAATCAATTGATTAGCCGACAAAATTGTGTGTGTTAAAGGACTAAGAATGTCTTTGGTTGAAGACAGTAACAACCCATATTGTGCAAGCTATAGCATCCAGGATGCTTGTTGAATATGCACTGTGCAGGCCTTTCTACTACGCTACATGTGTACTCGCACCTTTCCTGTCTAGACGAGTGAGGATGCTGCAAAACCAATGCGACCCTTCCCCATCAACCTTGATCGAAATGTCCTAAATGAAATCAACAATTTCTCAGATGACTCCACATTGAAGGTAAACACAATTGGAAGAAGAGGAGATGCTCCCATGATGGAGCATCCTGGTGGTCGCGGGGCGTGTGGATTTGCTCCACTAACCCATATTTACTGTAGTCCATGTTGTCTGTGTTCCGGAATGGCAGCGTAGACGGAATAGAAATCCCCATTCCCTGTGGCCTGCATGCTGTTTCCCCATCTCTGGAGATTCGTGATAGCTGAAGCATTCTCTGCTTTTAGCAAAATGCAGTGTGATCTTATTACGAGAGCGATGCATGGAGGCTAATACACCCCATCTACACCGAGTAGGCCTGCCGGGAGAGGTTTAAATTAAAAAAAAAAAAAAGCCCGACAGAAAACAGGCGATGTCTACGCGTAAATACGCAGAGGGTTTTCAGTTGTTTTTTTCCTCTTACCGTGGTACTCTGCGGTGACCTCGCCTCACACGGCGCAGCGGCTGGTGATGTGGGCTTGTGTCTCTTCCTGCACAGACCCGACGCCTGTCTCTTGCGTTACGTCCTTTGGAGAATAACACAACAAAAAAACATGAAGTTGTCGAATCATCTGACCGCAGACGAATAACGCGTCTATGTTTCCCTGATGATCATGTTTCCAGCAGTTATCTCCGAGGATGCGCTTCCCCCCCCCTCGCCTGCCTGCCTGCCCACCCGCCTGTCTGAGCTGAGCCGTGTTATGGCAGCCGGAGTGGAGACTGGAGACCCTCCCTCCGGGCGTAAAGCAGTGTATCAGGTGGACGCTCAGCATCCCTCACATTCCTGCATCACTGGACGATAAAAGGGCAAGCCTGTGCATAAAATGCTCGGTTTGTTCTTGTTTTTCCTCCCTTATGATAGCTTTAAGCGTGACATTTAAGCATGTGACGTTTGTTCAATACATTGAGAGATGCTTTAAGCTATAACATTGCTGTGGTGTTCTTCTGGGGGTTTGCATTACAAATGCACTTTGACCTTATCAAACTTTAGTTTTTTTCTTTATTTCTTTCTTTTGTTTTGTGTGTGTGTGGGGGGGGATTTTATGTAATATTATGTTACAAACATGTATGTTTTGTGGCCTATTTTTTGAAAAAGAGACTTTTGTTTATGTGTTTTTGTATGTGTCTATTAGCCTTAGTCAGCTGGGAGCTCCATAGTACAGGTGGATCATTTCATTTTAATTAATAAAAAAAGATCCGATGTTGGTCAGAGTGCTTTAGGTCAGAGCATCACAAAATCACACTGACGACCTTTACAGAAAAATAAGAAGAACTGGCTTAACGTTTTACTACTTTTGGACCACACATGTTAGTAGAGCCATCTGCTGGCAATGCTGGGCCCCTCATGCTGCCTTCAGGTGCTCACTAAAAGTTGTAAATAAGATGAGCTAAAAGTAAAATAAGGTTATCTTCTTATGAACATTTTATATTGAAATGCAAGGCAAAAAAAATGCAAAATGTAATACTAAGCCTCTGTGTAAGTTTGGTCTAGTTGGACAGTAACATTTCTTATACATGCCATGTTAAATATCAAATGTTCTTAGCATTGTAACATCGTTTTTTACATGGATTATACATAACTTGCATGCGTGTCTTTATTCTTCGTCTGTGTTTCACAGCTCATGTGTACAATCACATTTTGTTACCGTTAAAGGATTATGCACAGCCTGTGCCATTTTCACATGTGACTCATGAGTCAGACATATGAGCTCTCTAAGAAAACTTGAGGGCAGTTTTGTTAAAGGGCAGCTGTGCAAAGGCTCCTCTGTTCCCAGGATGTGCAGCCATACAGACAAGATTATGTCTGCAGGGCTGTTGAGTACCACAAATACATTTCCCTGCATTGTTAGAACATGTGATAAACAAATTGTGCTTCTTATAAAGTATATGGCATAATCTTCTATGGCTTTTATTGACATTCCAGAGACATGAAAAAAACATAGTATAACTGGGCTGTTTTTGCTGACCTCTTGTGGGAGCTATGTTCAATTCATGGAGTGATTCAATCAGGGGGGATGTACTGCTGCCAAATAACAGCAAGTGGGAAAAATCATTGACAAATTATTATGCAACATTCCATTAATTTAAAATGTGTTTTAACATTGTGTTTGAACAGGGTTTTGTAGTTAAATGAACATTGAGAAATAGGTGCTGTAGATTAATCTACAATCTTAACGGAAGTCATAGCCAAGAGGAATTCACCTTTCAGAACATTTTTGAGTCTTGATTAAACATGTTGAAATGTCCACATGTAAACGTTACTGGGAACACTTGGTATTCCTTCAGCAGGTTGTCCTTCCTCAAACATCTTTCCAGTCTGACTGAGTCATAACTCTATACACTGTGCTAGCCATGAGGACGGAACCGTTTGGTAGTTATATTGTTACGATATTGTTGATTATTGAAATTCTAAAATAAGATTCAGACACAACAAAAATATAGTCAACCACAGTATGACATTACTTTCACAGATTTATTTGCTGTTTAACTTCCCTGCAAATGATGTAGGGCAGGGGTCACTAATAGGCGGACCGCGGTCCGGATCCGGACCCAGACGCCATTGTATCCGAACAAGTAGTTTAATAACCACAGATAAAGTTCATGCACACACATTTCTCTTGTTAGAAGATGAGAAAAATATAATAATGTGGCTTTTTTGATTGACATCACTTCACACCTGAATGAACTGGATTTAAAGCTCTATTTTAAGATGCACATTTTTCAAAAGCTTTCTGTTATGTCAGTTATTCTTTAAATCCAGCCCTTATTTTACTTGAAATGAGAAGAACATGTATTTATGTATTTATAAATATATATATATATATATATATATCTCACGCAAGTGTTCCGGACCTTTGCCTGAGGAGATTTTCTCAATCTGGACCTTTTGGAATGTTAATTGAATACCCCTGATGTAGGGATTTACAGAAAACTGTGAGGGATTACGTACTAACAGTATGAGTCTTAAATCTGCACTAACTCTATATCCTATACCAACAAGTTAAAAATGTGCATGGACTTTATTGCATTTATTATGCACACATTTCAACAACTCCTCAAAGTGGATATAGTCTCAGACACATGTTGGATTGAGACTTGAGAATGTTGTTAACAGTAGGTGAGTCTGTGGGAAAATACAACACCTGTTTTTTAGTGAACTTAGGTATTTTATGTTGCAGTCAAAAAGGCCCTACATAAAATGTAAAACCTTTTCTCCAATTTTTTGGAGAACTAAGAACACATAGACTTCATATGTGTCAGTTATAAAGAATTAGCAAAAAAAGTGTTATCAAGTGAATGAATGTAAGGGTTAGTCAACGTTTCGTGGTTACTAAACAAATGATTCTACAAGAGATAGCCTCACCATCACTGCGTCACAGTCAGCTGAAGTCTGTACTGAGGCAATCACATGCTTGTGCTGTCAGAGGTAATCAAATATCTGCGCTTGAACCAAAGTACCATTGCAGCCCTGTTTTGTGAATCCATAACATCCATAACCTCTTTGAAAGTTGCAAAGAGCGTGACTTCTCTCTAACAGCCTACTAATGTTTGTAGCAGAATTTTTTGTCCATTTGTTCCATTGCATAGTGAACATTTAAAGGATGAATATGCATTTAAAGTAGTGTTTGCTTTTGTATTTACTTTTCTGAAGCACGTAGTCCATGTGGCACCAGCAGCACATACCACATTTCAGCTGGGGGCAGTGTTGCTCTATAAATACGCATAAACAGCCAGCACTGTACACTGCTTAGTGATTCATAAAGGTTTGTGTGTGTTTGTGTGTGTAACGACTCAATCACTTACTTCATTTACAACCATCATATAATTGAATTATTTTAGTTTCTCTCCAAACTGAAGTCAAAAAGAGATCCAACCGTCATGCTCGGCTCTAATTAACCAAAATGCATTACGAGTGAGTCATGTGGATTGCTCGCCCAGCTGAAGTTAATTGCCATAGAAGAAACACTTGTGCCTGCAAAAGAGGAGAACAAAAAAAGTAAAGAAATGATCTCTCAAATTCATGGAGCATCGTTGTTCCCATCAGTGTAGAAACAATGATTGTTTGAGGTTTAAATCATCAGTGCTTTGTGCAACATAAAAACATCAATTCCAATTGACAAGAAGCATTGGTGTATCAATACAAATATCAATAATATACTTTGCTTTGGTCCTCAGTGACTCCATACATTTTCCCAGATAATATTATATCTTGCTGGTTTCTCAGTGAAACAGCCCTGATGTTTTACGAGAAGGTCATTTACTGGATGGACAATGAGGTACTATGTAATGGGTACATTCACTTCCTCAAGGCCCTGGAGACCTTTAGTGAGGAAAATGTGTCCTACCTGCATGTCAAACAGACCTCTGTCCTAAAAAACAACCCAATCTGACCTTCATCACTTCATTTTATCACATATGAGAGAGAGAATCCTTCAAGCAGATTTTAGCATTTAATTAGACGGTTTATATGTTCTTCATATTTACTACAGTACAGCCATCGATTGCACTGATTTGATTTATTATTGCATACCACAGAGCAGAAGTATCCTAACTGTGACCAATGAAAAAACCCACACTACACTTAAGCTGTGCCCTTGTACTTGAAGCATCCATTGCTTGGCACTAGCGGGTGTATCGTTGTGAAATAGGCCATGATGACAAGTTGTTCACTAGTGACCGCTGGCTGTGAGATAAATGTTTCTTTCTGTCCTGCCTGTTGGCTCTAATGCCAGACTGAGAGAAAAGATGCTGCTGTGAGCTTTATGACAAAATGTTTTATCCCCCATTAACCTTCACAGAGCGAGTATCAGGAGGGGATTTCAGGTGGAATAAAGCACCGGTGTCAATAAACAGGTGTGTCACTGAGCTCAAAGGAGATGACGGGCTAGCATGAAGCGCCCTCCGTCCTTCATTTCTCCTCTTTCTTTTGGGGTCATTCCTTAGCTGCGCTGTGACAGCAACCACTGATAAGAAAATGATTAAGTATCACAGACTCAACCACAATCCAATCCACGTTCCCGGTTGCTCTGCAGACTAAAAAAAAAAAAAAAAAGCAGGAGCTTTTTTTTCTAATCAGGAAGTTCTATTAGCTTTTTGATTACTCTTCATATAAGCCATATTGGTGTATGGCCGCCTGACTTACATCATGAAATCCACTTACAGTACATTGTGTTTCTGAATGTTCCAGACATGAGCAAAGGATCGAAGATCTCAATGAGACAAATCAGGCTGAGCTCACCACTGTGTCTTAAATGGATCCGTATGAGTTTGCACACAGCAAGACACCAACTCTGTGGAAACATGTGAAAAGACAGATTTAGTCCACAGGGATCAGCAATCAGCCGTGCAATTCCACCCGTGATGCTTCTGGGCACCCATGAAAATGGAAATGGCAGCTGCTGATCTGTCGATGGGGACCAATCTGGCGTCTCATCAGGGCTCTTCATTAAAGTCGAGCACTGTCCATTAGAGCCTGTAATCCTCCTCACCCAGTGCCACACACGACCTTGAGGTGTAACAGTACACACCGCTTTAACAGCTCCTGAGTTCTCACAGAGGTGCAGTTAATGTCAGAGGCATTTTGACTTCTGGCATTTATGGCTGAAAGAAACTGGATTCAAAGAGTTCTCTTAACTCTACAATCCCTTGTAGAGTTGTTATCACATTACAGCTAAACATAACCAGTAATTTAACTCATCCTCATCCAAGCTGCCATCGCACAGTGTGACTTTTTTCACTGCCTACTACAGGAGTGTGATCATTCCTTGCTCACCATAGCTGCTTAATTGAGCTGGATGCACGTCAATGATTTCACTTAGAGGGGATCATCAAGATTCAGACAAGCACCTGGTCTTTTATGCGCCTGTAGAAGCCTGGCAGGAAAAACGATTACCGGCCCCATTTGTTCTCTATAGACAGTTGTGACCTTTCCAATTGGCACATCCTCTTACAAATATGACGGCTTTTCTTTCCCAAAACCAGGAGTGATCTTGCATTTATTATGCACATAAATTGTGTATTTGCTTATGGCGGAGCTCAGAGCGAGAACATACTGTACAATCATTGTGGCGCTGCTTTTTGACTTTAGATGTGTCAGTTGTCAGTAGAAGTTCATAGTTCAGCTCAACTCTACAGTTCTTAGAAATAAAGGGCTCCATCTAGCAAAAGATTTCTATCGTTGCCTGTGCATCTGCTGAAACATGGTTTCGTTTAATGTCCAGTGTGGTGAATACATAACAATAAGAGTTGTGCATTGTTAATGTGAGAATGTGGGTTCAGTTTGACACGGATGTATGCGGCTGAATGAATAAATTGTAGCAAAAAACTGAAAATAAACATGGATGACCAATATAAGCTTTTATTTGGCAATATGCAGTGTCAACAATAAGACGCAAAAAGACAAAAATATTCCTTTAGAGCTCTCTGAACAATATGAAACCCGATGAGAACTATTGGCGTGTAAGATTTGGTTGCGGGACCGTTAACTCAAGCTGTAACAAATACAAGACAAAATGCACACATGGGAAATAGAGAGCAGAATACGCGCTTTTACAAATAAAATTCCCAGTCTCCCTTTGTACAATGTGGTTATAGATTGTATGATCAAATGAATTCCTGCAGTGTGGGTTGGGGTTATAAGAGCACAGTGAGGTATTGCCAAAATCATTGTTTACTTGAATGAATTACTTCTTCGGTAGAACTATAGGATGTACAATAGGAAACATCAGAGCAGAATGAACTAGCAGGACTATCAAAAGAAAAAGCTCAAAATGTTTGATTTGGAGGAAAAAAAACGTATGACTCGCAGAGGTACAGACAGGTAAATGTGGTGTGATGTTGACCTACGGAGCACAGCTGACAACTCGAATTACAAGCATTATGCAAAAGAAAAGACCTGATGAAATGATTCCTCATTTCTGCATGACAGAAAAGGGAAGAATTCAATTTCAGCCAGTTATGGAGAGCAATTCATCTTTGGACTGCAAAGACACAGAGAGAGAAAGGGAAGAGAAGAATACAGACGGAAGCTCAAATGTCCACACAGAATCTCATACACAAGAAAATGACTATGGACACACAGAAGGACACCCACCCTCACATGTCACTCTCATTTTTCCTCCGTCTCTCACACATTTTCATCATTGCTTCTGTTTTGAGGGTTTGAGCCAAAGGTCTTTTATGTCATTTTTATCCAGGGGCTCTTCTTGTCCATCACTGCTTTCATATCTTCAACAGACTGGAGCACAGTCCAAACCTGGGCCTTAGTAATGATGACCACAGGCACAACAACCATCTGTAATGTGTCCGCGCTTCCCTTCAGGGAGCCGGAGAAGGATCTGCTGTCACTCTAGCAGGGGAAACATCTGTTCCCATTAAATTACTGCGGACCTGCCATGCAAGTTATCTCTACTGCACTCTATTTTACCGCCTGAGTCCTGCGTCTGTCGACAAGGGTATAAAACAAGATTAGTTAAATGAGTGGGAACTGGGGAAGTAGTAAGGGAGGGACGGAGGGAAGAGAAGAGAAAAAGAGGGAGACGTCTCTTCCCTTGTTGTCTGCTCTCTTACCAATTAGGAACTGGGGACTGTCCTCGAGTGAAGCAAAAGAACGATATAATCACCTCATCCATCAGCTAAGTTGTCACTGCACGGCCTAAACCCATTACATGAGTAACACTATGAGTGGCCTGTGAGAAGAAGCCTGTCCATGCTGAGGACCTCTAAGCTTTTAATTTCTGTGCGTGTTTAGACGTCGTTCCAATATTTACCTTTCAAATGCTGCAGTATTGCTCAAAACTTTGTGTTTAACTTTCAAACTTGAATCCATTTTGACCCAGAATGCAGCTGCTGCAGTATTGTAGAATGAATACATAATGGACAAGGTAAAAAAGATCAAATATTTGCAGCTGGGCATATGGCGCATAACCACAGCCTGCAACATCTGGTATTATATTATCTGACTGTAGATGAAAGAGCTGTAACTGTGTCGCATCCAGTTTTGTTCTTTTTCTGTCAAAGGACACATAAATAAACAAAGTGCAGCATCATTTGGACAGTCTGTTCAGTCAGCATGAATTAAATATAGCAGAGGAAGGTCTGTGCGTGTTCATGTGTGGATAAGTGCTTTCTGTGACTCTAACCTTTGTTGCGCATTTCATTGTAGTTTTGACATTCTCCTCTCACAACGAGGAAAAAGGCAGAACAATCTTGATATTTATGCATCTGCTTGAACTGAAGCAGAGCAATATTTTTTTTGGATATGCTTTTTTTGTTATGTTAACCTGTATCCCTATTTTTGGCACAAGATACATTCATTAGGTATTCAACAAATTCAGATGTAAGCTAAATGAAAGGCTGCTGTAGGCTCCAAGTGTCTGCTCAAACCGCCTAACAAACATGTCTACATTCGTAACAGTTTACTATGCTTTTCGCCTCAGGAAAAGTTCCACTGTGTTGTTAACACATGCTTAACAGCATAAACTATAACCGCATGTGTAGACATGTGCCGCTAAAATTCATTGCAAACCACAAGTCACAGCATCATTGAGGTTTATTTATTTTTAAAAGACACATGGCGCACACTGCACACATTTGCCTTGTGAGTTTTTCTCCCCTCATGCAACTGGAAAGTAGAATGATTTCCTTTTCTTTCCCCATTTTATGTGGCAATAATGACGCTAGCCAATCACAGCCCAACACTATTAGAAAACAGATATTTAAACAAAACATTAAAGTCAGTGACAGATGATTTCTCTTTTGGTTTGAGTTTCAGCTTTAAATGACATGAATGCATTTTGAAGGAGTGCACCAGTGATGGTGTGGTGAGAGGATGGGATGAGGAATATGGGCGTGAAGAAAAAGATATCTGGAGGGTAAAAACAACAGGAGGAGAGAAGAAATAATGAAAGATATTGGCTGAGAGATAACCCTGCTGGGTGTCATGACAAAGTGAGGACATTGGCTAAAAATAGAGATACTCAAATGGCGAGACATTAACACAATAAAAGCAATCAAATTACTTTTGCATAGCGCTCTCCCACACACACACACATCAGAACTAAACCTACACACATCAGATGACATGTGTCCTTGACAAAAGAGAAAGAAACCAAGCACACTGTAAGTCGAAGCTTTGAAGATCTGGAGTAAACTCATAAGTCTGGAAAGACAGAAAATTATATCAAATGCTGGAAAGTTAATAATTTTAGGACATTTTGATAAAACGGTATGGTCTAATGCAACATTTTGGGAAATACGCTTAATTGCTTTCTGGTGGAGAGTTGGATGAGTGGTCGATACCACTGTAATATCTGTTTGTTTAATATAAACAGTCAAGAGACTGGAGGCAGGGGGAGAAAGCAGCCTGGAACCGTCCAACAGTTACACAAGCTGCCTCCACCTCTAAAGCTCACAAATCCGCATGTTGTGTAAAGGCAACAATTGTTGTTTTACATGTGTTTATGGGCCGGAATATTTCCTGGATATTGTTAACCCCTGGACAGGCAAACTGTTTCCCCCTGCTTCCACTCTTTATGCTAAGCTAAGCTAACCAGCTGCTAAGGGCCACCTCATTTTTAATTGACATACATCATATGTGTATTTCCCTAAATATCAAACTATTCCTTTAACGCCACTTTGACAATTTCATGCTATTACACCTTCACTGTGCACATTCTTTTACACATTACAGCATACTGTCACTTCTACAAATCAGTTAAGCTTTCTTTCTTTGTAACAGTCTTTGCCTCATTGCCAAGTACTATCTCTTAGTTGATATTCTGTTTATGTCAATGATCCGCACAAAATACTAATTATTTGATGATCACCCTGGACAACATCATAGATAAACTCTGTCCCATACAGCTGATGGAATAACCTGCTTCATAGTCATTAGTAAAGCTTTTAATTATTCAATGGAGCACAGCAGGTGTCATGAAGCTAATAGTAAAAAGCAGCATCGACTATCATCTTTCACCCGGATAGTTTAATTCTTAGCACTGCCTAAGTCTGATTAGGCAGTGCAGCTCATTGCTATGCTATTCATTACAATGACCGGGGGCTGTGATAAACAACTTTTTAATTGCAAATGCCTGAAGTGTGACCAGTGTCAGAAGTTTGCATTTTACATCAGGGTAGTGTTTCCATTGCAGCATGGCTCACCTCACATAACAGATGGTGAAATGCATACCCAGGCTATTCCAAAATACGATAAATGCTGCGTTATCAATTTACAAAGAAGAGTTTGATTTCTTTTTACTTCTTTCACGTTTAACTCCTCTTTTTTCAAACTATTTGATTTGACAAGTACAACGTGGTAGAGATGTCCTACCCTTGTTTGAATGTGAACATAATAATAAATCATTACTGAATATTCATTAGAAAAACATCATTACCATCTTCAACATGTAATAAATCACAAACCGTCTTTCTCCTAATAAGGACACAATTGTGTGTCGGGGTCTGCGGACCCGAGTGGGCTTCAAGAGATTCTCCTTCTTCCCTCACAATGTAATGATTGGCCCCTTGGTGTTGGACATGGATAATCAATCTGTAATTATTCTTTCATTGTGAAAAAAACATGAATATGCAAAGATTTTAAAACAGGGGCTCAATCTTATTGAGTTTTAATCGTTGTGATGAAATACTGTTTTGCCCCTATTCCCATGTGTGAATAAATCAATGACACGACAAAACAGATTAGAGAATCTCTCTCTCTTTTCGCACTCTGTCTCTGTCTCTGCTCTTATAAATCTACCGGCCCATGACTTCCTCCATCATTCGTTTTACAGTCAACTTTAACAAGCAAGATATCGTGGCTTGTAATGAGACAAATATAGATTTTACAGGTTAGCACTATCTATCTGGCAGAGCTTCTTCCCTCTGCTGTGAAAAATAGCTTTTTTTTAATATGCATTTCACCTTGAAAAATATTTTAGGCTGTGTAAACAATGACTACCCACTTTGAAGTAGTCTTATCATTTCCCTTCCTGAAAATAACAAAAAAAGGGAAAATTAAACATTGGACTGACATTGAAGCTGCATCCGTCTTTCTGCTTTCATCAATATTTATTCATAAACAAAACACCGTATCACTGTTGTGTAATACAGGCACATTGTGAAATTGCCTTCGCAGCAAACAGCTGCAAAACCTTGGTGCCCTCTGTGCCCCATGGTGCAGTATACAACATTTATCTTGAATACATGCATATGTAAACATACACACATGAGCACACATGCCCTGACCCTCTGCTTTGGTGTCTTTCTCGCTCTCATATCACAGGGATGCCGTTGAGTAACACAAAGAGAAAGCATCATAACCTCCGCTGTGGCTGGTCTTTGTAAATTCTTCCCTTTAAATTATTCATCACTAACATATTTGTCAGCCAAATCCTGGTTTGCTGTAGAGGGTTTTTAAATATTGAATAGATTTCACATCTAATAACCCCAGCGCTTAAACTCCAGAAAGTAACTATTAGGCAATCCATGACTCATATACAGGACGTGTCAGTGAAGCTCTGACAGCAGACGAGAATCCCGCTGCATTTGTCAGCATCACTTGCAGTCTGCCGCTGTGCTGTATGAAAAATGGTAAACAGTGTGAGAGCATCCCATTGCATCTGCCTCCCACTCAGATTTCTCTCTGCTTGGTTTTCTGACACTCTAGTGGTGTGAAACAGGGGGGCGAGGGTCAGAGGCACACTGCCCTGGTACTCAAGAGACCCCATAGTTCAGGACTAGCTCTAATTATGATTCCGGAGTGGAGAAGTTTTTGACCTTTACTGATTTATTTAAACACAAGCGTCTCTATCATCGCAGACATGGCTAGTGATCTTCCCTGAGAGAAATCCTTGACTGCAGCTCCGAAATACCTCTTATAAATGAAGGCCTCTCTTATAACACAACACATCCGCACACGCAGTGAGACACGCACAATGACATTTGCCTCATGGCACATACACCCAGACACACACTCAAACTAAAGCTCACAAACACACACACTCTCACTGGAGCAGAAAGTGAGCAGAATCATATTTGTACAGGGCAGAGTTAAGATTAATTAATTAAGCTAACTAGTTTGGGGTTACATTTAAATTAAAATCTCCCTTGAAGGGACATCTTCCTCAGGGCTAAGATAACATTGTTCCACATGTAAGCACCAGTGAATATGTTCACGTTTGTATGAGGTTGTTTAGTAACTGCAGGGTCTCTTGGTCTGATTTAATCCCCCAAATAAAAGTTCTTTTAGTTTTTGTTCTTTTTTGCTTGTTGTTCAGGTTCACTTTAAAGCATTTATGTTGTTTAAATTCCACCAAATATAAATTATTGATTTGGGGCATTTCATTATGTTGCCTAATATGACAACAGCTGATAAAACCTTTGCATTGTTTCCACTGCAGTGTACCTACACCTTAATGATGACTCAAGGGCATTAAGCCCAGAAATGAAAAAAAAACAACAACAATTGAGCACTTTTGCCAGCAGCATTGCTAACATGACCACATTCAGTTAGCTTTTCTCCTATTACAGTGTAATGCAGTATAAGTTGGTTTTTGATGTCCTGGTTTGCTGAGGTCACCATTTTGAAGCTGAAACGCATTACCTGATGGATAGGTGGTAGCCATCGCCTGGAACACAACCATAATCAACTATAACAGGTCAATACGGCACCATGCAAAGCTTTGTCATAAAACAAATAAAAACAAGCAACTGGAAAATGCTGCAGATATGTACAACGTATATTATATAACATGTTAGACAAGAATGGAAATGATCATCAGCAATGCAAAACACAACACAATCTCAAACATGACTAACAATGATATTAGAGCAATCCTTTAACAACGTTTTACGATCTCATAATAGGAGCATTTGTATTTGTACAAATCTATGACTGAAACCTTCTGTGTGAACTCACTGTGTGCTTAATCAAAGGTCCCATATGGCAGAAAGTCAGATTATGAAAGAGGTATAGGTACTTTATTTATATACTTTCAAAGTATCAAAACTCTAAATTCAGAAATGCACACAGTCATCATGCAGAAGCTGTGTCTTTTAAGCAAGCTGCAGTTTGGCCACTATGGAAAATGTGCTGGGGACCTACTTGTTTCTGTAGGTACAACTTTTACTCCGTCTACCATCTTCTCTTTATTGTCTTATTAATTTGACAATAAAAAAAAATGTATGTTTACATTAATAGCACGTATTTGCATGAAATAATTTGCCCTGAAGGTGTAAGGACAAACTTGAATATTCTGTTTAATATTCTGAGGCTATTGTAATTTTCCTCTATTTAGTTGCTGAATTGCCATTAAAGATCATGCGGCTAATTTAAAAGTTGAGTAAGAGATATGCCACGATGAGAAATGGAATACTGGTCATGCAAAGAAAAATGTAATTGGATGTGGCAGATATGTTGCAAAAATTATTAATTCATGAAATTACAGCATATATAATGAGATACAAAGAAACACCATCTCACCCTGATAAATGCCTTCAAAAGTCTAATTATGCAAACACAACAATCAGGCTCAGAACACTAACTGTGTCTATGTGTTTGTCATCACAAACTATTTGCCATCAGTGAAATTAATAATCTTTGGAGATCTGAGTTGCAGTTGCCTTTTGAAAAACACACATTGTCATATGTGAAGGTCCAACACAGTTAAGCAGCAGACATGGAGACAAGAATTATGCCTCCGTGCTCCTAGAGTCTGCTTGCCCTGTATTTTGCAGAATTACTTTCTAATTCATAAACGCACAAATGTATTGTTTTTCCAATTGACTCTTGTCTCTTCCCTCAAACGCAGATGTTAGGATGGTGTTTTTACCAAAGGTATACTGAATGTATGCACATGCTGCTTTTGCATTTTGATTATTGTATCAGTGAATAAAGACCTATCTCTGACATAGCTTTATCATTATATCAAAAATTAGATCATATTTATTCAGGGAGTGCAGTTTGTGACAGTGTGGGCTCCATGGTAGCTCTAACAGCTTGACAGAGTAGCAGCGGGGGACAGGGCTTAGCAAAGGGTAAATTATGTTGTGTTTGCCACCGTAATACTGCAGCTGCCTGAATTATGTCCACAGGCACTGATTTTTCAAGCAAAGGCATAGGAATGATGGGCATTAAAGTGCTGGATGTTTTTACTACAATGTTGTTGTGACTTTTATTGGAAGCCTGAGATTACAGACAAGAAACAACGAGAGAACGCCATGGATATGACATGGAACATGGTTTGTGCCTTAACCATACTGTCAAGCAGATATAGGGAATTACAAAATACTGCCGTCAGAGAAACTTTCACTGAGTGTGACAACCCTCCCCACCCTGCCTGTTACTTGGTGTGTGTGGCTGTTTGCCTTGCAGGTAGTGGAGGTGGGAGTGGCAGAGGGTCATCATTAAAATGGTAACACCTAGGCTCATTAGCAACACTATAGCAACACATGGCCACTGTGTGCCAGAGCTCTTTTATACACCTTTTTGCTGTTTCTCTCTTCTCCCTGAGACATCCATTTGTTTTTTGTTTGACATGGTTTGTGTTGCTGCAACATTGCACTTACACACTTTTCAACTCATGCACTCACTGACACTGCTGAATGTTCTGATTCCAGATGGCACTGTTAGTTTACGATTTCCTCTTATGTTTGTTGTTATTGTTTGTAAATGAATTAATAATTAATTAATTGGCTGGGTTGTGTGCATCTCTCTCTTTTGACACAGAGTAATATCAACATTTTACATCTTGCAAGATATGTCAGTTCATGTTTCTTCAGTGTGTAAAATATGGGCAACATTACATGTCCTTCAAAACTTACTTCTTGCAATTTAGTAATATAAACATAATTCCCCGTCATACCTTCTAATGGTGATTCCAAGTTTAATCGTTTAACCTTTAACGAATGAATGTCCTTCACTGGTTACAAAATATCTAAAAGGAGACTTCTTGATTCACCAAGTTTTTGGTTATTATTTAACTTGAACTCAAAATCAGCACTCAAAAAGTTGTTCTTGATAACTGGCTGTCTATTCCTGTGAGGCGTAACCTGAGCAGATCAAATTAAAAGGCAGTACACTGAGGATTTCTCCAGCGTTGCTCACCCACCATGTGTGAGTGGCCACAGGGGACAAAGTGAACAGCAATAAAAGAAGATGAGTGAGGGATTTGGATAAGTCACCCAGGATCACCCCATTATATGAGCTATTCCTTTTTAAACCCTCATCAGCATAGCAGGGCTTTCCAGTGCAGCTTTACAGCTCAGGCAAGACTACAGTCTCCCAAGAGAAAAAAGAAATTCTCTTTTCATACCGCTGCATGATGTAGCTCTCACTTATCAGCTCATGAAAATAAAGGCCTCCTCATTTATGAGATTTAACAAATTCCTGATGCAACACCTAACAATAAGGTGACACCTACAAAAACTTCCTTTTCTTTTCATTTGCCATCCGTGCAGTGAGTTTTTTCACATAATTTGCAGACACTATCTGCAAAAGAAATTCAATAGGTTATCCTGGAACAATGTCAAATAGCTTTCTGTGAAGAAAAAACTAGGACGCACAAGCGAGAGGGCAAGTGTCAAGTGTTTGTGTCAGACAGTGTCAAGGGAACGTGCTTTGAGGTCAGAAGGTGACAAAGTTGCTGTAAAAATGATGGACATGAAAGGACAGAATAACATGCCGCTTGAGTGCTCTGATGAGGGATAAAAAAGTCATGTTTCAGAGTCACTGAAATCAGCCTTACATTGCTCTCTAGGTTGTCCTTGTAAGCTAAATGGTTTTTCAAAACGTGTGACCATTGAAATGGAAGTGCCCCCCCTCGCCCTCACCTCACCTCTTTCCCCTTCAGCTACAATATGTGCTTTATTGATCACAAGCCTCTTACTTAGATTGCTGTTGTAGTTAGCTGTCACTGCTGCAGCCTCACAAACAACACAGGAGACTCCTGAAGCAGCCTTTAAGATAAGCACACATTAGCAGTACATGCACTTTCATTTCGCAGGTTGCCGAAAATGCAACCTTCAGGCAAGATTGTGAGCTATAAGCTGCAAATTCTCTTCACTTGTCATCCATCTTTTTTTTAAATTTTAACTCACTTAATTAGTAGACAGTGTGTTCTGTGTCCACTTGAAATAGTATCTCCCGGTGACGAAGGTTTGCGTTATTATCAGTGACTGTTCTTGTTAAATATTTTAGGTTCCCACTTCGTAGAGAGGAGAGCTAATGTCCTGACAAAAGTCCTTGCTATGTATTTGAGGTTAACTTCAGACATCTTCCACAAAAGACAAAGGCAATTAAATATTGATTTGGACTTCAAGAGGTAATGGATGCGGTCGTCTGCAGTCAGCATAACAAAACCTGCAGATAAATGTTGCATGTTTCCTTAAATCAAGTTAAAAATAATTAAATAAATCTGACCATCAGCGGAGGCATGTCTTCAGATTTAATTTCCCCTAGTTAACCTTATCCAAGGTAAAAGTGCTTCCATATTATCAACCAATGCATGTTTTGGCAACTGCTAATGACACATCAAGCACACTGGATTTGTGCTGACATGTTTTATTCTTTAAATGTCATACTGTCAGTATGCAGAAGGTTTGGAGGTTTGACAGTGACACCTAAAACTGCTTTCTTGCTTTCACAATTCACCAGTTGTTCACCATTCAACTCTTACTGTTGCTGCACATGTCAAGCTTTCCATTCTAGCACCGCACGCAATTTACAATAATAAGGGGTGGCAGATCTATCACTTGATAGCAAGGGTTTTCTTTTTGAGCAAGGGGTCCTTGATTTCAGACAGACGCAGACATAAGAAGGCTTTTCATGTCTAACTGCGACTGTCCATTTTGCTTGCTGAAATGGCCTTAAGCTAGCAAATTAAGCTAATGTGTTTTATATATATATATATATATATATATATATATATATATATATATATATATATATATATGTGTGTGTGCATTATAGCTACATACATGATGTAGAGCTTAAACACTGAGGCTAAAGCTGCTTATAAAGAATGATAACAACAACATTATAGACTTATTTCATTCATATACCATAATCCTTTTTTCTGATGTCTAGTTGTACAGAATTGCTTGTATCTTAAACCATATGATTTCACTTTTAACGTTTAAAAAGAAAAGGTGTTAGGATGTGTCTGACAAGCATAACACTTCCTGTGGTAACGTAGGCTGAGGTTGCTTGTGTGTTAACTTCCCCTAATCCAATAAAGAGCAGGACAGAGCTGCTAATGTTTGCCTACACTCTGACATATTATGGGAAAATACTACACAGTGGACGTGTTAGTGGTGAACCGGCCTCTTACAACTTGATCTGGAAGTAGCGTCTGATTAATACTGTAGGTAGTGACCTTATTAGCTGGACATGCTAACGGACATTAGACACAATGTTAAATCCATTCATAGCACTATAACTCATATATTTCTTTTTGGAAAGGCAAAAAAAGGCACCGCCCTCTAAACTCTTACACTCTATTACATGTGCATGCTGAGAATTGCCACACTTGCCAGGCCTGTTGTACTTACAGTTGTTAGCTACTGCTGCAACCGAATAAATACATCTAACTAAATGCTAAGGAAAGGTGCTTCAGTGCTTCCTTTCTTTTCTCATTTAGCTAAGGGTGCACTAGACCATCCTTTCCACACATATTATCTCATCACACTTTAATTGTAGTCAGCTTGGTGAGTCTTGTACGGAGGCTACAGGGTGCCTTGTGCGTCGTTATCAGACGTCAAAGGGCGTGACAAAGTGTTGATATTTGACAACCTAGGAATGATGTACAGGCTGTCTTAAGCAGTGGACAGGAATCCTTAATTGTATTGCGTTTGTCACTGCAACCTATAGTCATTTTGTACATGTTATGAATAAAGTTGCTAAAAACAGACATCCGTCCGCCGACTTGTAAGTGCAGTCGGATTCTCTGAGCACCACGGTTGTCCTTTCCTAAAACCGTATGAATTCTCTTTCACGTTTTTTACTTGACGTCACTAAGGTCATGGAAGAGTGGTTAGGAAAAGGCATAGGACGTAATCTTTTTTTGACTATTCGACTGCAGCCTTTGATCGGACAATTGCTGTTCATGCTGACATTTGATTACTCTCTAAAATAATATATATTTTTTAAGTTTCAATTGGTGCTCCTGAATGCATTTTAGAATACTGATCCATTTGACTGAATTGTGAGTGTACAAATTAGCCTCAGATTTATTTCTCTCTAGGTCATTTAATCGCTCCACTGTAAATCTATTAGAAGGGGGAGGGGGGGCATGGGAGGTAATTCAAGCACAGCAGGCTCCGCCACAGACTTCCAGAGCAGGTGTGAGGATACAGTAGAGAGGCTTCATTAAGTCGGTGTCAGGTAAACAGACTGCAGTAGAGAGAACAAGTAGCAGAGGAGGGTGTCATTCTGACAGGCAGCACACAGAGGAACAGGAGTAGCATTGCCGGGATCAAGAAGCACCTGCTGCTCCCCCAAGAGCTCTTCAGCAGCATGGAAATGCAGAGAAAAAGATAAACAATAAACACTCTGCTATGCAGTGAACAAGTGAGCCTGATAATGGCATGAGATGTGCTTCCCATTCCATCTCTGCCGAGAGTGTAATCACATTATGCATAACATTTTTGCGTCTGAATTCAAACTCGCCCTTTTACCTGCACAGTGGGACTCAGCGACGTGTGGGGCTCAATTTGCAAATACCAATCCTGCTCGCCTCTCTCGAGCCAGGGTGGCTCACACAAAAACGTTACACATTTATGTATATTCATGTGCAGTTTTAGTTCTCTTAAAGCTGCAAATGGCAAGGGCACGTGATACAGAGACACACACCTACATCACATACATACCAATTAAAGTGTGTTAGCTGTGTAAGAAACCATGTAGCAGTGATACGTTACAAAGCCAAGTGATCTCTCACTTGAACAGAGGTCAGCAGTGAAAGGATGACCAACAGAGGCAATCATGGCTCTTTTTCCATAATTGTGGGACTTTCCCACAGCACTTTACGTGTTCATTATGCAGCCTGGGCACATCTCTTTAGTGGGCGGACTCCTATATCAATTCCTCAGCCTTACTATACCCGCAGCCGTTTCTTTTTAAACCCACCATTGCTCATGCACCACAGCTATGCACAATTCAAAGGGGATTACAGAACTCACGTGGAATCCCCAAGTGTTGTAAAAGCACTATCAACTCTGTCTCTTTAAAAAGAGAAAGCAGGCCCATATATGTAAGAAGCAATAAAATAAAATAGTCCAGATTTAATATTAAATATTTGTTTATGGATGGGTAATGAAATGATACTGTACAGTGAACAGTTTTTGCAAAGTGTATAAACCGTTTATTAATCTGCACGTTTCAGAAATTGCAAACGATTTCTTCTTCCACGTGGGCATGATGTCTCTCTCACTCTCCCTGCTCCCTGATTGCTGTTCAGCCTACACACCTGCTCCAAACCGCACACCTGCAATCCATCCACTCATCTATAGGCGGTAAAGAAACCCCAGTTCATCGCCCAATCGGTGTTTTAGGCAAAGTGGTAGATCACGTCTCAGGCCTCTTGAAGATGTTTGTTCAAGTCTTCAATTTTCTTTTTGGCTCTGGTTTTGTCACTGTGCCACGGGATCACTGACGACACGCTTCACCAGCTCTCCTTTTTCCCCCTCCGCCACCATCAGCTGGACTTTCCCACTGAACCACCTTCATCCCCTGGACATTTTACTATCCATTCCATCTTCTAAATCCGTGTCCGGTATTGAGGGAGTGTCCTACTATTATATACAATGTTTTGGGATTGTTATTGCTGATGCATAATGTGTATGTTTGTTTTACTGCTGTAGATGCATACGGTTGAGATTAGTTTGAACAACTTTATAATCTGCTTGGTGGTTTCGATCTTCAGCAATGCATCATATTCCATATTAAAATCGTCATGTCTGTTTCATCACTGTCCTGTGAGAACCACATATCTCTAAAAGAGCCCTGTATTTAGCTTTGTGACAATCCATTTTCCAGCTGATCCAAGAGGGTTTTTAAATAGTTTATTCAGATTAAGAAATATGATTTTCACAACCTGTAAATGAACACTTCATCTGTCAGTTAATCCCAAAAAAAAATTATTTGTTTTCACTGGACTGAAAAGGTATTAAAAAAAGTGTTATCTGAAATGTAACTGAAGCTGACAGACACGTTTTCTAATTTACACTGATTGCATTGAGAATTGTTATAAAGCCGATATGTTATTCTAACAAAGAATATCATTAAATCATGATAATCTTAAAACAGAATACTCAATGTATTCTCAATATGGCCTTACATCATCAAAGCAGTTCAGTGCATCACATATAGTTTAGCTGCATGATAAAAAGACCCATTTTAAATCGCCATCTATGCAACAGAACAATCCACAGCTAAACAGGCCAACAACTTACATTTTAAAGAGACCTCCTGATTCATACCATTGAGAGATGGTATAGAGCAGGGGTCTTCAACGTTTTTCAGGCCAGGGACCCCCAAACTGATAGAGAGATGGAGCAGGGACCCTCTACTACATACAGTATATTGTATAAAATAGTGTTTTATATTAAACTGGGCCTAGTATAAACATACCTTGTTATTGTGCATTCAATACTAAGCTATTCAAATAATACACAGGTTCATATATTCATGTTTTTATTTTAAACGTGCAAGGTACAGTGAGTAGGGTGGCCGTGCCACTGCCATTTATAAACACACCTTGCATGATAATCATGTATACATACTTTTCAAATTGAAGTTTTTATTTTAAACATAAATGTGGAAACGAAAATGAGTGATGGCCTATTAGTGCCACTGCCATGCATAAACATACCTGTTATCTTACATACAATAGATTCTGTTGTTTGGAAAAAAAATTGTCTAATCAACCAAAAATTTTACGGACCCCAATCAGTACCTCCGCGGACCCCCTATGGGTCATGGACCCTTGTTGAAGACCTCTGGTATAGAGTTTAAATCCAATAAAACTTTCTGTTTTGGACACAATTGTGTATTTTCAACAGATATTTAGTGATACGTTTCCAATATACATCAAACCATACATAGTTTTATCATAATGTATCAAAGTACAAGGTACATACAGATTGATTGACGGGGTAACATTTTCCACAGTGAGAATACCTGAAGAAAAATGCATCATCATTAGTATAAATCTCTCTCTCTCTCTCTCTCTCTGCAGTGCATGCTGGGAGTGAGCATGTGTGAGTGAGTCGTTGAGTGAGTGGTATTTCGACTTTTTTTTTTTTTCTTTTCTTTTCCCTAGTTTATGTATATTACTTTAATGTGGTTTATTAGTTGGTTTGCACTTTAAATTAGGTTTAATCTTGTTTTGGGGAGTTTGGGTTGTTTGTTTGGTGTGTTTTTTCTCCTGCCGGTGTCT
>NW_027176263.1:2357096-2432096 GCF_023349555.1 Cebidichthys violaceus | reverse complement strand
AAAAAGGCCTCCACTTCCACACTTCAAGTGTGAAAGCAAAAGGATTCCGTTGTATCCTCTGAAGGCCCACGCTGGGTGTCACCCTGAGTGTTTAGCAGGAGCAAAGATATTTGCCTGATATGGAGGAAAGCCTAATGGGTTTGTCCTTTGAACTCATTTTACATGCATCGGAACTGACTCAAGGAATAACTAACTTAGGGTGGCTCGAGACACTCAAAGTAGAAGCAAGAGTTGGACTAAAGACTTCATTTATTACCATAACGTTTGCTTTATCGGGAACTGTGGCTATCATGTTGGCTTGTGGTTTGAAGGATTTGTCATCTTTTTCTTATTAGTTGCTGCAGAGTGATGTTAAAACTCCCTGACAACTGACATACACTGTTATGTTTCACATGGTGAAGCAGTGACCAGGAATTCAAACTTGACAAAGTAAATTAATAAAACATCTTGTGATTGTGAATAAAACAAGACTTCGCCCTTTCAAGCAGCAGCTGAAACCACTTAGGAATGTTTTGGCTCTTTGGGTCTTCATTTCAAGTGTTCAGTTTAAAAATGAGAGATTGTGAAATCACCATTTTTCTGAGAGTGTGTTTCAGGTGTATAGCCACAGTACATTTTATTTGTGTATGTTGACTTGTATAGCTGTATCAATGCTGTCTGCACTGAGCACAATTCACTGGACCAGAAATCCTCTCACTCTCTGTGCATTGTGTACATGTATCCTGTTGCTTGTAAGTACTCATCAGGTATAGAGCACATGACAGACTACACAAGTCAGCTTCATTTTAGATTGCCTTGAGCCTCGCAAACCAAGCAGTACTCCTGGAATAAACCAGACCCGGTGAGGATTGCTTCATGCCGGTTAGTTTGTGGTCGTTACGTCACATATATAGTAGGAAATATGAACCATGTGAGCTTGATATCAATTTAAATAATTATGTTTTTCTGCAACATAGTTTCCCCTTTTGTTTCCCATCACTGCAAGTAGCTTTAATGGTGAAAAAGTCCCATGATTCCACATTTAAAATTCATCCTGATCAGTTTGTAATGAGCGGTCCAACAGCTGTTACTGTTACAGTTCAACTAGACTTTGACAAGAGAGGATTATGGTTAGGCAAAAATCCTCAAACCTTAAGGCTCTGATCATTTTACTATATATTTGGTTTAGTGGTTTGGTGGTGGTCAAATAAAACCAGAAATTAATCAAATCACAAACTAAGTGTTCCTGGGGCCTCTGGGGGTCTGGGGTCCTGGTACCAGTTGCCCTATTTGTGCAGTTAATATATTATCTTTAGTTGAAGCTAATGTTGAGCTGAGTGAAATGCTGCATTTATGTTGTGCTTTTACCTAGAGGGCTTTACTCACAAACACACAGAGAAGGCAGCAAGCCGCCATGCAAGGCGCTGGTCTTAACCATCATGGGGTTCAGTGTTTTGCTCAAGGACACTTCGACGTGTGGTCAGGAGGAGCCAGAAATCGAACTTCCGACCTTGCGATTAATGGACAAACCTGCTGAGCCTCCGGCCCCCCAAAGTGTCCCTGGTCCAGATAGAGCTCAGGGTGAATCTCCAGTGTTTGTCCTCACAGCAACTCCCTCTATGGAGGACTTAAAAGGTACAGTCCCCTATTGAGAACCGCTATACTTCAAATCAGCAGCCACGATGAGGCTCTGATATTTGATTTTAAACCTCTAACATTTTCTAACTGATGACTACATTTTTGAAAATGAACGTAGCGTCTTGGAATTAAACCCTCCTAGATTTCTGATATCATCTTTTTAAACTTTGTGATAGCATGTCAGCTGTTCTGGTATCACTTCAATCTCTGATAACAACATGTTCTATTCTGAGAATATTGGGAATGGTTGACTTTGGAGGGAGCTGCATATGTGTGTGTGTGTGTGTGTGTGTGTGTGTGTGTGTGTGTGTGTGTGTGTGTGTGTGTGTCTATCCGGGCTCCCCGTAGTCCTTCTATTGGTCTTCTGAGTGGGTGGTCTGTTCCAAGAGAGGAGCACTGGAAACATTATACCTACATACACATACACACACACACACACACACACACACACAAAGGGAAACTGGGAATCACACCAACGCAGCACAGCAGAGGGTGGAGCAGGCAGGAGCCTTCTTCCAGATGTGTGACATTAATTTAGTTGATCCAAAACATGAACCGGTAGCTCCCACTCACTCATCACCACTGTGTGTGTGTTTGTGTGAAACATTCATCCTAACTTTTTAATATTCTCACACTCAGAAATACACCTGCAAGTCGGCATTTGGAGAGAGGGAATAAAGATAAGAAAAGAAGAGAAAGGAGAATAAATGTCCCCCTCTTGAGCTTTAGGTGGAGGAAAAGATGGAGCAGAGAGGACTAAAGGGAGATGAGGTGTGTATATTAAAAAAGGGGGAAAAGATGAGGAGCGGAGCAGGTTATGTGAACAGCCTCCACTCTGACCCGTGGAGCTGCGCCCCTGGACTTTCATACAATACTTTCCACCGGGGAGAAGAGGGGGATACGGTGCATGGAGAGACAAAGAGAGAGAGAGAGAGAGAGAGAGAGAGAGAGAGAGAGAGAGAGAGAGAGAGAGAGAAAATGAAATTAAATCAGAGGAGCGGAGGAGGAGAACGAGAGGAGATGTAGGAGGACGGAAGTGGTTGATTGGGTCCCCCCAGAGATTCTTTTGTTTAGATTGTTCTGCATTTCACTTCTTTCACTCTCTCCCCTTCCACCTCCCTCTTTTCTGACATCTGAGGTAGATTACAACAGAGACCCTGGGTCACATTTATGACTTAAATCAGGAACATATGGTGTGTGTGTGTGTGTGTGTGTGTGTGTGTGTGTGTGTGTGTGTGTGTGTGTGTGTGTGTGTGTGTGTGTGTGTGAGCGCACACGTGTTTGCATGTCCATTTCAATGCAGTGGGATTCCCCTCCGGTCCCTGAGTGGTGGTCAAATTTATTTTCTTGTCCATTGTCTCTTGCTGGGACATCAAAGGACTATTGTTTGTTGATCAGCAAGGGTCCTGCAGGTTACTTGCAGGTCTCGGACAAGAACACTTTGCCTCTCCTTCACATCTTCCTTTGGTGAAACTGAACTTTTAAGCCCGTCGGATCTCCGCAGAAAATCCCAAACGGGGAGGATCAGCGCTTCCACAGAAACCATGTTTGGATTTTAAAAGATTAAATTGTGGTTATGTCTCATTCGTTTCATTTAGGCCCTGGCGAGGCTTGTTTTAATGCACCACAAACACCACACTCTCTATTTGCACAGCATGGCTTACTCTTCAAAAAAGTGCTTTAACAAAAACCTCATGGACAAAAAACTAAATGCAACACATATTGTGGTTGCTGCCACACATAAGCCTTGAAATTCAGTCATTGTTAGAGGGTAAAAGAGGAAATCTCCCCATTAACTTCAGCACAAGAGCACATCTGTAAAAGTGTCAGTTGACTTTATTGGGATCGGTTTCACTCAGTTGAAGAAAAAACAACTTTTGTCTTTGGAACGTTTAACTAGGAAGAAAAACAAATCTACAAAATAAGTTGTTGGAAGGACAATATATAAAACAATGGCATCAAAATATCTTTGACAAGAAAACAAAACCAAAGAAAAAAGGCTCAAATATTTTTGGATGCAGGGCATTTTACTCTTTTTGCCCTTTTGTTTACAAAACAATAACAAAAGAGGGAAAAAAAAAAAGTCAATAGTTATTTACAGTGCATATATTTACATTAAGGCATTTTTGCTGGGGAGAAAGACGGTTGATCTAATACAACCCCCACTTCTACACAATCAAATAAATAGTCAGATTTACCATGATACATTACAGTGATATATTATCTTTATGCTACCTGCAGTGAATGAACAAATACAGTTATAGGTGCAGGCAAAATCACACCATCAAAATGGACATTCAAATTAAAGGACAACGTTGACATTTTTTCAAGTCAGTCTTAAAACAATTGTCTCATGCAACGAACACTAAAGAGATTTTGATTGATGCAATTGTTCCTCTTGTGACGAGATCCGTTCTGATTTCAGTGCAAGCGATGTTGTACACAATCTTTGTTTTAGTGTAGAATGACTTAAGCCAATGTTACTGCGCACCTAAAACTAAACTCAAATGGGTTCTTTGCAATGTTTCTGTCTTTTTAGTACTTTGAACTCCCTCATTGTGTTATTCCACACAACAGCTCAACAACAACACTAGTTGTGTTTCCATCCGATTGTCAAGCAAATTTTAAGCTTTTTTTGAAATGTTGCAAAACAGAAATGCAAATAAGGTGCGTTTCTATCAACTGGTTTGGAGGGAATAAACATCAGTAGTTGGAGGTATACTCCCAGTTAACAGAGTAGAAGAAGTAGAGGTTGCAAACCGGAAAAAAAAGTCGCCTTGGCTATTTAATCGTCTACGAATAAAAATACAGCTGAAATGCAAAATATTACCAGTATATTTGTCTGATTACTACTTAAATATCCGATAACATAAGACAAAATCACCTATTAAATACAATTTCAGTGAGATATAGGGATCTATTTTTAGACAATGCATATCTTGAATATCGTTTGACATCAACGTTTTTTCGACAAAGTCAAAAACCAGCTCAAGCGAGTGTCGAGTCTTTTTTTGTGCAATTCAGGGAGTTTTATCACATTTTTCTGTTTCCCTACAGATTTTCCAATGAAATACTTCAAAATACACCTAAAAATATGTTTATGGAAACACAGTGAATGTCTGTCTAAGACGGAATTTTGCACTAATGACTGAAATATGATGACGCCTCACATTATGTTTAGCTTAACATAATGCATTTTTACGAGGACCGTCGATTTTGTCTCCCATCACTTACACTGAAAACGTTTTAAACAAGGATCGCTTGAGGAACACTTGCAGTAATAAATAACTATTGTTGTGCTCAAATGAGCATGTTGTTTTGACAAAGACTTGGAAAAATGTGAACGTATCTTTTAATAAAACATACGTCCATGTTCGACTGACTGATAGAGCCGAATTTTAAGTTAGTTGTGTACAGAGTCAGAGAGTGAAAGCCCCCAGAGAGAGGGCTGTCATTTGAATTCTAAAAAGTTCCACATGATCTCAAGATGTCTGTGAAGTGGTCTGGCCTGGTGAATCACAATGAATGATGGGTAAACCTTGTAATTTAAAAAAAGAAATTAAATTTCTTCTAGAGATTTCAATAGATTAAGAAATAAAAACAGCACCACGTGTGTTTTAAAGGACTACGTTGATCACAGCTCTGCTACCACTGAACAAAACCACATGAATCAGAGAAGGAGGCACTTAATAAGGTGTTGGTGATGAAGATGGTACTTTGGTTAAAACATCTTGTAACACAGTAAAAAAAAAAAAAAAAAGGCTGGATGAGATAGATGTACAGTAATTGTATTTTGAAGACGCTTAAAACGTAAGCATGTGCATCAAATACGGTCAATTCTGTTTAAACTGAATGAATTCTAGGATGTGTCTACCGGTTCTGCTCACATTTCTCTAGTAGGAGATCCATCGAAAGACAACATGAATAATTCATCGCCTAATTGCTGCTCTTTAGAAACCGTCCACCTTCCTCTGTTTCTCAGTCGTCCTCAGATCTCTTCTCGCTAAAAACTAAAATCTCTTCATCTCCACCCCTCCCTCGTTTTTTCCTGCACTATCTTCCCTCTCTCCAGAGTATAAATGCCTTCAATTTTTAATATCTGAACAGCAATGATTTGTGTGGCGTTCACGGACAATCAGTCCAGTAGTGATGATGATCGTTCCAGTAGTGAATGAGACACATGGGCCAAAAAGGCTCAGACTTACATGACCAATTCTAGTGCAAACCAAAAGGATTTGGTTAAAAAAATAAAATAAAAAAACTGGATATTCCAATTATATGAATAAACTAACAAACCAAAGACTAAACAAAGATTTGGCTTGACTAGTATTGCAAACAAAAGCTTCTCCTTTATATAAAAAAAATGATGTTAGAGAGATGAGACAAAAGATGAACAAGTTTTGAGTGCTTTCATTCCAGTCACACAAAGTCCAATTGCACTGGAGACACATTTTGAAGCTACCATTTCCTTTTTGTTATTATTTTTTTTCTTCTTTGTAATCGTCCAAAGAAATATATACCAAGTATACCTGGAGGTTAGGGGACACAGGACTTCATCTGCCCATTATCTTTCTACTTTACAACCTCCGATTTGTCCTACTTTGGAGTTAAGAGCAACACGCTTGTTAGGCTATCGTACCGTTTCAGCGCAGGACAGCAGCACCGGGAGCAGCTGTGGTGTCATCGGGCTTGTAACATCACTGCTGTGGGAGATGGAGTGAGTGCTTTGCGTGTGTTAAGATAGTGCTTGTGAATTTGTAGTGTGCGCGCGCAAAACGCCGCTAGTTCTGGTGTCTCTTCATGTGCAGGGCGAGGTGGTCGGATCGGGAGAAGGAGCGCGAGCAGACTGCGCACTGGAAGGGTTTGGCGCCCGTGTGCTTCCGGAAATGGCGCGTCAGCTCATCCGAACGTGCGAAACGCCAGTCGCAGCTGTCCCACGTGCACCTGTACGGCTTCTCACCTGCAGGAAGGGGAGGAAAGAGTAAGCGTGACTTAGTGCGGCTGCTCTCTGAATAACTGAGCACACAGCAGCACTGAGCTGAGCATTTCATGTCCGATCGCATGATCTCCAGCGCTCTATAAATGAACAGAGATGTGTCAACGTGTTGTTGTAAGAACTGATCATTAAAACAGACGTTCCCTGAGACACATGATTCATACAGTTAGGTGGAGGAACTGGGAAAACAGGCTTTACAGAAAAGTCCAGTTGTCTAACAACATATACAGTCAGACTACTGTCAGACATTCATCAAGCACTAACGCTGCACAAGTTTCCCACAGCTGACTCATCCGCATTGTTGGGCCTCTGCCTCTGCGCATTTCTCTTTGGTGGAAGTAGTCGGCTTCTCTGTAACTCTGTCATTCCATTAATGTACAGCTGCAGCACCAGGCATTTTGTGAAAAAAACAAACTAAAAAACTAAAACTTGTGTGACCTTTCTCCTTCAGCCCACGACTCAAACCCCCAACCCAGCTTAAAGGATTTGTTCATCCGGTGGTATCCATCCATGCAGATAATTTCTGTGACATTCGTCCAGGTTTTGAGATATCTGCCTCTGACGTTTGTGCCACCACCCAAATACAACAAAAGGTGAATGGAATTGTATTGTGGCATTAAAAGAATTAGACAACATGAGCTCATTACACCCCAAAGACAAGTCTCAACTGGAAACACATTGCTACTAGCTCTATGTATTTAGCTGAATGGATGTTAATTAAATATGGCCAGTTGGTAAGGAACTTGATTCTTGCTGAGCTAAATCACCCCTTTTTATCCTTCTTTCTTTGCTTTTTTTCTGCCTTTTTGGTCCCTTTTTTATGTGCATTAAAGACTAGGTGAGATAACCTCCTATTCAGGTTATCACATTTGTTTGCTTCTCCATGTAATTGATTAAAGATTACAAAAAAGATTAACTTGAAAGATTAAAGAGTGCCTTACAAGTGAGCCACAGTGCTTTAAAAGCAAATTATAATGGAATCAAATAGAAACTGTGCTGTCTGCTTGGAAGTTATTTCTTCATCTCCTCCTTTTATCTATTAACTTATTTCTAATGATCAAAAGCAGGGTGGGATATACATAGAATATTTGTAATTCTGCTGCAAATCGCAAATAAGAATTCAACAACTGTGTGTCTTTCCAGGAACATGCCCCATAAGTTTCCATTGAAATTCATAATAACTGAGGTAGAAGCAATAATCTAAGTGATGTAGATCTCAAAAACTGGACAAATTAAAACTATCTGAATGCTGGATACCATTACAGGGAAGCAAAAACACATGTTTTTTTTGTCATTTGTGTGAACCAACCCTTTAAACAAGCACAGCAAGCAATGCAGCCTCGCTAAAACAACAACTGTAATCCTGTTACGAAATTAACCACATTGTGGTTAGAAACACACACCTGAAACTGAACACAACGAGGAGACACAATGAAAAGACAGAAAAATAGAGAGAAGTGAACTGAGCGAAGTGTTCAGTTCTTACACTAGCAAAAACATGTACCCACACACACACACACATAAACACACACACTTACGCACACACAGACAGACACACAAACAATCAGGATAATGGATGTTGATGGAGATTAGAGTGGGAACTCCCACAGGGACCCAAACGCATTAGGAATCATCTCATACAGATTACTGACAGGTGTGTGTGTGTGTGTGTGTGTGTGTGTGTGTGTGTGTGTGTGTGTGTGTGTGTGCATTCAAGCAGCTGAATAAGAGAAGTAGAATGAGTAACAGACAAAGATAGAAATGGGGAGGGGTTGAAGGTGGGAGGACGGCACAAAGCAGAGAAGAGGATGATTAGATAAATGAAAGCGATAGAAAATAAAGGGGAAAAAAATAACTAAGCGGGACTGACAAATGCAGAGGAGGATAAGGAAGTTCCTGCTACATCCCTCTTTATGTGTCGTGTCCTCATCTTGTGGTCTATAATAACTGCAATAACCACAATCAGCCTGCAGCATGAATGACGCCAGAGCTAATTGTCGTGTCATGTTCCCAAAACTGAAATGCAAGGCACGCACACCCAACGATGTTCTGTACTAACAGTTCAGATTCATAAGGGGAACAAAACTCTGGATCGTAAAATGGTAAGAGTGAGTTGTGTGTGTGTGTGTGTGTGTGTGTGTGTGTGTGTGTGTGTGTGTGTGTGTGTGTGTGTGTGTGTGTGTGTCAAGATGAGTGAGGAATGCGTAGATATCAACAGAAGCTTTATTGTGTTAGCTGGAGTGAGGTGGGGCCCAACACCTAAGCACTTGTTTGTTGACTTTGCTCATTTAAAACTAATAGTTCAAATCTAAATGTGAAAGAAGGAGACAGATTGAAAGAAAGACTAGAAACAAGGGGACCAAAGAAAAAAGGAAAGTGCACACAGTGATTACTGAAGTGGAGAGATTAGGATCAAGACGATCTAAGATATTTTTGTATCTGCACAGACGGATCTTGTATATATTTATAGTGGCGAACAAGCCACAGACGCATTTTAAAGCTTTTAAACATGGATGTCTGAACAAGCATCGGTATCTTAAGAGAGAGAGAGAGAGAGATGGCACCATCCGTCTAGCGCTGACCACATAGTCTGAGAGTCATCCCCTGGCAGAAGTGTGTCACTTCCACCTGTTTTGATGGAATAGTATATTGGGCAGAGGATGGGAATGGGGTAGGATACATTTACACACACATGCCAGGAACACAACACTCTGCCTAGCAACATGGTGCCAGCGCAGATACCAAAATACGAGTCATGTGGGCAGCGTCTTTTTTTTTCTTCTTTTTTGGCGAGTCCCTGTTTTAAAAAGCTGCATTAATTAGAGGAATGTCTTACCCGTGTGAGTCCTGAGATGGGCTTTCAGATGGGACGACTTGGTGTAGACTTTCTTGCAGCCTGACGACAGACGGAGAGATAAACACAAACAGAAGGCTTAATCCAAATGCAAATCATTCACGTGTCACATATGTATTTACCCAATAAACTGAGCTGTGGTGTGACAGAAATGTGAACTAATGAGGAACAGAAGTTGTTTGAAGTGAGATATAGTAAACTTGTGTTTTTGTAGCTGACTTTCAGTCTTATTTGGTATTTAAACTGTTTACAATCAAATTCATTAAACTGCATGCCGCCAATTGCACAATACTTCTGTTCACTGCACCTGTTAGTTTGACATCGAAGTCGAGATATGTTAAGCTCAGGATTACAAAACCTTTTGCATTATACACTGTTATTCTTCAGGTTTATTCAGACTTTAAATAAGGAAATGATAGAAGTTCATGTATTGCAAAGATTTAAACAGTGAGCAGCAGCAGCAGCAGCAGTGTGACTAATATACTCTTGGGTAAAGTGTGGATGCGTCCTTGTGTGGATATGATGGAATAGAAGTTAGACATGTGGAAACATGCTGCAGGAGGCTCCGCTTAAGCCTATTTTACACGGTGCCACAGGCTAGTTGACATTACATGCCCTACAAGTAGCTGCACATTGTACAACTGCAATCTGAGCCCACGATTTAAAGCGTGACTGAATGCAAATGATGTGTTGGGGGGGAAAAAAGATCAAATGACTTAAGGAGAACATCCATTTAATGAACACACACGCAGGTTCATTTCACAAACATACCAGTGATTGCTTTGAAGCCACAACAATGTGTGAGAACGCACAGCGGAGAGCGCACAAGACGCTTGAGGTGAGACAATAAATGAGAAGAAGTTTTTAAACCAGGTGGTTAATTGAAAGGCGAGGATTGATGTTCTGCATTGTCGAAGTGAGTTAATTCCAGTTCAACAGGAGCTTGGCCGTGGCTGTAGTACATTTTGTGACTCATGCGTCTGGGAAAGTCATTCTATACACAACAAGTCATTTATTTTTTTCAAATGCACGGGCGTCTTAAAATAAAGCCGGTTTTGTGAGTGACTAGACAATTCACCTGACCACCGCACAGTGTAAAAATAAACACACAACAGCGACAAGAATCAGCGTGCATATACAGTTGTTCTCACCTGGGTAATCACAGTGGTGGATCCGCCGTTTCTCCAAGTCCGGGTTGTTCCTCCGGTTGTAGCGGGCAGGCACGGTGGTCTGAGCTGGGGTTGGGGCTGCGGTTGCTGCGGGTGCGACTTGGCCTGGGACCGGAGTGGGACCTGTAGTGTGGGGCAGAGCCAAGCTGCCTGGTCCAGGGGTGCCAACTGACAACTTGGAGGCGATGGTGGCTGCGTATGAGGGAGGAGGGGACATGGTGTGGAGCAGCTCCTTCTGCCTGTCAGGGCTGCCGGGCTCCGAGCTCGGCGGAGAGGGTGGCAGGTAGGGCATCTGCTGCTGGAGGAAATGGGCATGAGGATGTGTGTATGCCCCGCCGCCCAGGCTACAGTAGGAAGGCTTGGCAGTCTGCTCTTGTTGAGATGCAGAAGAAGCTACCGGCAAATTATGGAAAGGCGTGTGGATTGTGGAAGTGGAAGTGTGTTGTATCTGCTGATGATGATGATGCTGATGCTGCACCTCCATACCACTGCCATGGTGATGGTCCAAGCCGGAGTTTAGTAGCTGAAACAGCGAGCCGCTGTTGTCATGGTGGTGGAGAGCGTGCTGCTCGTACTCGGACGACATCTCCTGTTTGATGAAGACTTCTGGCACTGAATCGTCGCTGCGGCTGCCTCCCGACTGGTTGAAAACACTGGTGAAGTCCGGTAACCCTGTTAGCGTCATGTTAATGGCTGAGGTGTCCATGCCATGCCCAGACGTGCTGCAGCTACTGGCAGACGTCGTGTTGGGACAGTGCAGCTGTATGTTGGGGGAGTAACACGGGGAGGCAGATTCTGTTTTGATTTGGGTGAGACCGGTGTGGTTCGGGTGCTGACACAAGCCCACCCTCAGGTAGGCAGCGTCAGGGAGGTAAAGATTCATGTTGAGGGTGTAGGGAGCCCCGGTGTGATCGCCTGTGAAGAAGTGATCCAGTGCAGACGCACAGTCTCTCTGCGACTTCTGCTGGCTGTTTGCATGATGTGGAAGGGGAAGAGACTGAGGGGAGAGATACCTGTCCATTTCACACTTTACCTGTGGATGAAAAGACAAAAAAAGTCTGGGTTAGAAACGTCTCATTTTACGGTCTTAAAGTGAACTAGTGAAAGGAAATTTATCGAGTTGGACTTGCTTCTTGTCAGTCACCATGAAAACTATTCTGAGGTGCTATTTCGAGAAGACAAAGGTTTGATAGGACAGTCACCGCTAAAACATTTATCAAGTAGTCATCAATAGGCAGTTGCCACATTCCCTCTCCGGCTGCAAGGCTGAACTCAAAAACCCGCAGGCTGTGAGGCCAACAGTTGAGGATCAAGCCAAGGAAATCACATCCAATACTTATTATATAAACACATTTGGAAAGGTGCACATCTGCGGCTATGATAACAGGCTAAAGAAGCAGCCTGTGTGTTGATCAAACTGGCATCACAGGTGAACAACTTCATGCCAAATCCTCGCTCGCTCTGTGCTTCGCGGTCTCATTTCTGGGAATCTGCAGGCAGGTATAAAAGTTAAGAGAAGCCATGCAGCAGAGGATGAAACGGCAACATAAAAGGGGAATGGGGAAACACCCATGCCTCCCAGTCCGCTGCAGTAGCAGTAGCAGCAGCAGCAGTCTGGGGATGGGCTGCTATTTCTAGGCTCCTGATCCTACCAGCTGTTCTATTGCAGCTCTCTCCTCTGCTGCGCAAGTTTCCTGCTAACTGGGGACAGAGTTGCCGGGAGCTTTCTGTCCGAAGCTGGTGTCAGTTGTTGTCAGCGTGGTATGATGGTGAGAGGGGTGGGTGGGGGCAACAACTGGTGGCCAACTGGCTGGCATAGAAAACATGCGGTGAATGCGTTTTGCGGGCGGAGCCGCTCGGCTTCACGTCCAGCTGGTCTCAGCCTGCTCGCGTATTACCGCAATTAATGCAAAACTAAGTGGTCATCTACAGCATTACGCAGCGAGGCCGGTGGAAATTTGGAGGCCAGCAACAACAACAAAAAACAACAACAACAAAAAAAACACGATCTACAACCTTTCTGCCACGCCCATTCAATGAAACGCATCACTAATGTGTGTAGTCGGTTTTACCTGCGTGTAGTCATTAAGTCCAGTCTTGTCCGTTTCTGTGATCTTGCAGTCCAAGCCGTACAACGCCGAGTCCTCCAGGTGGAAAGCAGCGGGCAGAGTCGCCTTCTGCAGCGGGTAGAAGGTGTCCTCCTGCCCGCCGCCGCTCATCGCGAGTGTCGCGGCCATGAAGCTCCGACGCAGCACCGCAAATGAACGCTCGTCCTTGTTTATGCAAAAGGAAGGATGCCTCAGCGTGCCGGAGCGAGAGTGGAGCCGACGAGGTGTTGTGCGCGTGGTGGAGTTATTAATGCGTGTCTGTCTGCTACATCTCCTTCCACTTGTTTCATCCCTCCACCGGCCCACGGACAGTTTTCTATCTCTGCTGTAGGGGCGGAGCGGCCCAGTGTAAATACTGCACATGCACCGCCCTCCAAACCTTTTTAAAAAAGCCTTTGATCATTTCATTCACTGGCCACCGCCCTACGCTCCATCTAAATACATTGACAACAGTGTCGTAAAGTGTGCACAGTACCAGTCAGACCGCATACACATCCATAAAGAAAGTGACGGTTAAACGCACCTAAAACATGATTGTTTTTTTATTCTAGTGTTTTAATCTCATATTTCAAATGAATATTGATAATGTATATAGAGAGAGAGATCCCAGGTGAAAGGGGTAAACAACATAACCACAATGAAACTTCCAGTTGATTCATTACATTTAGGCAATTTTTTTTTGTAATTCAAGTTTTCAAATATGGAAACGTCGCATTATCTCATTAAATATCTGTTGATTTGCATACATTTTCCAAAACAGAAGTTTGAACACTGGATAAAGCCATGTTCAAAACTCTTGTTTAATTTTTATGCTAATGAGACATTACCTAATAACCTTTGGTGAATTTAGGAGGAATCTACACACACAAATAGACAATGCGTAGTAAAATAAACATCTAAATATGATATGAATAAAATAACTTTTTATTTGGCCATAATGTCATAAAGACAAAATTGTAGCAGCAGTAAAGACTCAGCAAGTGAGTCTCTCATTAGAGCCTCTTACATTTCCACTGGTTTCAAATCCCACACCTCCAGTTTGTAATGCAGGCTATCAAATTAATTTATTTTCTAAGCTTATAAAAATTCCTTCTGTCATGGCGACTCAGTTTGTACAAAGAATTGATAAGTCACACAACTGATACACACTGTTTTCTTTTAAGCAAATTCTAATATATTGCACTTTTATAGCTATTACATATAACAGGAAAACAAAGTGGTGTATTGTGAAGCATTGTAGGCTCAAGAAAGGGGATAAAACAGCTTTAAAGCAGTCCTCTGGTCGAGTTTAATATGACACCGATAAGAACATGGCTGAAATGATAAAGGTATGCCTACTATGTCTATATTTAAAGCCAAAGGAGCCTCCGCTCGTGCAAACTAGAGGCTAATGTTCCTGCAATGCTGTTTGTCTGTAGCCACTAGTATCTGCAAACCTGGAAAAGATGAGAAAATAATGATAGACAGACCTAATAAAATAAACCACTGCCAAGAAAGAGGAATGTTTGGGCAGTCAGTTAGCTAGGAATGTGTACCCTGTGGAAGGTAATACCTCTGGTTTTGGACCAGTACGCAGGGAATTTATCCTCTCTGAACAATAAGTAACCACGGATGAGCACAACAAAACACTCGGACACTAGCAACAGTTTCTGCTTTTGTATTTCAAAAGCTGCTGACTTTTAAAAATCCTTAAAAAAAAAAAAAAAAAATTACACAATTGTTAAAGCCATGAGTGACAATTAATAGCACCAATAGTAACAGAAAGTAATGTTCATTTGGGTTTCTGCTTCGTCTTTTTGTACCAATCAGGAACTTCTTTATTAGTCTGCAAATGAAAGAAAAGGAGAAGAAGAATGATGGTTAGAAAAGTATAAAGTGCATGCCAGCAGGAGCTGTTGCTTGGATTGTTAAGATATTCTCACCAATGTGATTTTTACACGATTCAAGGATTTATACTACAGCATATCTTTGCTCAGCTGACAACAGTGGGAAGCTCATATGAAACTAAATGACAAAATATGATTAATCATTTCCTGTCAACTCCTAGAGCTCCTTTGTCTGAACTTCTGTCCAGGCAGGTTAAGGTGGTGTGACTCATATAGGGAGTTGCTAAGTCAGACACTTACGAACACAGTGGGTTTGGGTTTGTTTGGTGACTCTTCTTCTGTGGTCCTGTGGATTTGTTTGGACTGGTGTTTTCCTGCACCAGAGGTCCTCATAGCAGTTTTGTCAGTTTCCAGCAGGTTTAGAGCATCTCCCTGTCTGGACCCCATGCTGATCAGGACCTGCTTCATCACCGCTAACTCCTAAAGAATCAACAAGGTTCATGAAATTAGGGACACGAGGGTAAAACAATACACAAGAATCTTCATGAGAAATAACTGAGAGTGTAGCGTCCAAAAAGGCCAGATATCTCAAATAAATCACCCGTCATTTTTGACTGAACAGGTAAACTAAACATTTATATAATAAATGTATTAAAAATATCTAGTGTGATTGAAATACCTGAAAATACTATTTCACCAATTTGTGAAACATTTGCTTTAAAATATATGTTTCCAGGAATGTTTATTGCTGCTTTCTGATGACATGTTTGTCTGCTGAACTCCAACTATGGGACGACTTGCAATAAGTTCAACAAGCTCAAGGGTCTGCAGGGGTGGCAGCAGGGCAGGACTCTGGGCCATTTCACGGTTCTATTTATCACCCCTGAGGACATGAGCCCTGGCATGTTACACACACACACACGCACAACCACACACACATACACACAAAAACACCGGTGGCATCCCAAACAGCCAAGCTGAGGAACAGCTGTCTGTGACAGGGCACATACTTTGAACAGCAAACGGCTGGCTTGAGGAACAACCTCCCACGTGCACGCACATAAGAGCACACGCAATCTTGAAGGAAGCGTTGCAACACAGTGAATCAACGGCAGTATGATTAGTTGGTCATTCATACATCTTCTGTAATAAAACATCCAAAAGCAAGAACCCTATCAGAAGGGGGACCCTGGGATTGAAATCTTATTGAAAAGGGGGTCTGTGGTCTAATTTGTGTCTGTTAGGGGACCTTGATGTGAAAAGTTTAGGAATACTGGATTAGTAAAAAATGAATTAGCAGTCATTTTGATAATCAATTAATGGTTTGTCATTTTTTAAGCAAATTTATAAAAATGTATGTTTTATAGAATAAACAAACTCGAAAGATGAATCAATGATTTAAATAATCTCAGTCAATAACAGTATTCAGTCAAGTTGCAATTTACATCCACGTCTGTCCAAAAGTTTATCACTTTATCATTTTTTTCCAGTTAGACATTTATGTGAAATAATCATTATTAGCTTATCAATGTCCAAAAATGTGTTTTGTGAGGTCCACCAAAATCTAATCAGTTCATCCTCGAGTCCAGGAGGACGTTTTTGCCAAATCTGAAAAAATTCCCGTTGGGATACCACGTTCACTAGAATGGACCAGATGCTATCGCCGGTGCCGAGGCATAACAAAAAAGGTTTTCATATTTTGCGACAGTTTGAAAAATAGAGAAGAGGTTGAATTTGTTACAGCATCAACGACGGTACTCTGACCTTTTAAAACGCAGTAATGCGTTGCTACATAGTGGTTTTACTGATAAATATATATTTTCAAAGGAAGGTTTCGCTGGAAATTCCTGTTTCCGTTTTGAAACAGCCGACTACAGAATAGAATGGGAGACTTTGAACGCGGATGTCCCAACTACATTTAATCATAGTAGAAAACGTCACATAGCTAACATGAAAAACAGCAGCGGACATCTTCATCATGTGTACCTCTCGGTGGTTGAGGAGTCGCTCCAGATCGGCGGCCATGTTGTTTTTCACCTGTTGCAGTGCAGTCCGTTCTTTCCTCAGAGAACTGGGGTTGCACCCAAAAACAAGCAGAGAGAGCAGATTTTAGGTTAATAGAAACAGATTACTGAACTTAATGTGAGGAATTAATTAAATATCCTAGTTACTTATGAGGTCATGTGATCACTTGTGAATCACTGATTTATGGTTTAAGAGATTCTTTAAAAAGGATGATATCATCACATTGGAGAAATAGTGTAATATACTGAATACTGTAGCTATCCTGTTAATAAGAATGACATGTATTTGGCTTTAGGGTGGGGTCAGGTTAGGGTCAACACAGGACCAGGTGTGGAGGCGTGGTATCCATTAAAATCTGAATGTGGCCTTATTCGTGTGACTGTGTACTTAAGTATAGTTTAAGGGGAAAAAGGACTAAAAACCAATCCGTCTAAATGTCAGCAGTTTGGTTTATGAGTTGTGAGTATAAATCACTGGTATAAAACCATCAAAAACCGAGCAATACATTGAACACACAAGTCATAAATTTGTAAAATATACTAAATAATTAATTGTTTGCTAGGATTCTATCTTGTGAGAAAAAACTCCAGTACTGTCCAAGTGTGTCTTTTCCTGGGGCTGTGACACATACAAGCAGCAGCTTGTGATGGTGCTGCTTTAAAGCAAATCATCTTGCAAATCTTGAAACAGCGGCTTGGTTGCTTCACCAATGTTCACTGAGAAATCTAGACAAAAATATTTGAACTTGTGAGTCTTACAGCCTGAGATCTGCCTCTGCTGAGACTCTGTTGTTGTTGTTGTCGATTTCTATGATCTCACAAAACAAACTGTGTTTAGGATTAATTGTATTCACAGACAGACTGAAGTACATAAAGTGAGAGTCTGTGTCTCTGCTGTTAAACACATATCACTGCATAGCCACAGGAAAACTTCAATATAACTGTCAGATGGGGAGGTTTGAGAAGCTTATGGGGATTTTGAAGGATTTTTTTTCGCTCTGATGTTTGCCCCAGGTGAGAGCTCAGCGGTAGTGAGCAGCAAGAGAAAACCTGTAGTCTGTCAGTTTGCATATTTCTCAGGTGAAAATACGGGGGGGAGGGGAGGGGATTTAGGTCAGGGCCAGGAAGCTATAGTGTTCTGATGTCAAAAACTAATTTATTGGGCACAGACAAACTAATGCACACATGCAACTTTGCACTAAGTCATAATGAGCTATGTGTGAGAGGAACAGACGCAAACAAAGGGAGTTGGGCATAAAGCAGAGACACCCAAGGGTGGAGAGGTATAGCCTGCTGCCATGATGAGTAAATTACAAGTTACAAAATGTAAATAATGACATTAACAAGGAGACAAAACACAAGACTTAATTGCCTTCAATTAAAAAAAAAAACATAATGCGTGTTGATTATTGTAATTTTTTTTAGTTCAGCTCCTTGTATAGAGCGACGGGTTCCTCTTTGTGAAGGAACATTTTGTACATGTACCTGACATCGTCCTCAAGCGAGGCGATGCGCTCCTTCAGCGCGATGATCTGTGTGTCCTTTTGTCTCACCGTCTCAATCAGGTAGCTGTAGGGCTGCTGTGTCTGCTGTAGCAGCTGGTTGGCAGCCAACAGCTGAGGAACAACACACAAATGCGCATAATTGAGCAATCATAAAAAAAAAATGACTTTGCCTTCACAATGTCAGGTTCAACTAAGGTTTCTCTTTGCTCAGCCCCACTTAATGATACACCTGAGACTCAGGTATACATTTTTTCCACGGTTTGTACGAGTCCACAAACTGTGGAGCGTCACGCATGATGCAACTAAAAGAAATACACACCTGTCATCATGATGATCAATGTACTGAAAATGACTTAGTTATAATAGGAATGTTACTATAATCTATAACTTCACTTCTGTTCACTTTGCAATGAAGTTCTTAATTAAATGCGAAAATACTTTACACTCTCCAACTTTCCATTTGGCAAATATTAAATTCACACTGGAGTAAACAAAAATAGGCTTTGCCGTTAGACTATTTATTGAATTACCAGAAAACCTGCTATATCATAACAAATATAGTTAGTGAGATATGAAATTACCTGTATTGGGAAAGAAGCTGTATCGGCCAGCCCGACTTTACATGTGGTTAATATTATAAAATGTATGAATGAATGACTCACGGCCAAGATTTCCTTATCTCTGATGTCATACCCATAAATGTGAGGTTTTATGAAGACGTAACCAAGTTGTTTCCTTTTTATTAAAAGTAGTAGTATGAAGTCATGAAGTTGAAATACAGTGAAAGTTCATAATCTTAACAACCTCTTTCTTGAAATCACTGTCAGAAAAACACTTTTACTGTGTTTTTGACGATCCTTCATATAAGGCTCTGAATGTTGTGTGTGTTTTAAGATATTACTCAGTATGTATCATGCTTAGAATCTGCAAAAACAATAGATAAAGTTAGGGTGTTACACATTAAACCACTTTTACAGCCAGCAAGTATAATGAGCAGAACTGGGTGGGAGGGTAGGGCATCTGTGTAGGTGGTTAAGTGGTTCACACCCTTCCTAGTGAATAAAAAGTATAATTTTTCACCCTTTTCTTTCATGCTCGATGCATTATGAGGCATTCAAGATGACTGTCAGTCAGTCACACCTGAATAGCTTGCTTATTTAGTCTCACACCTGCCCAGCCTCTCTAGTCTATGTTGCGCAATCTCTCTTCTCATTGAAATTATAATGAGTGAGAATAAAGCAAGCACATTGGTTGCCCAAGCTGTCGCTCCCATGACTTCAAACCTTGCTGGATGATTTTTTTCAGCGTCAAAGGCATGAGAAGTAGACACGTGACTTCGGTTTCACGAATTTGGCAAAGACACAGTCACGCACAGACAGAACACACACACCCAAAAGCAAAAGTCTTGTGCATTGCACACACATGCACAAAATATGCCAAACAAAGGCAACAATGATTGGCCTGCTGGGTTGTTGGGTGAGTGAAGAGCATGGCCGTCACGGTCTTTGGCACTGTTTCCCACTGTGGCAACAAGTGTGACACGCACTGAGACAAACCTCTCGCTTTTCTCATAAAAAGAGTGTCTGCTGTCTGTTCTAAAACAACCTGTCATCTTCCTGGCACAGCTTTAAAAGCGGATTCAGAGAAGTGGCTGGACCATTGTTTAACTTGTACACATTTTCTGGGAAAAAAAAAAAAGAAGGGCAGAAGACACTCTCATTAGGGAATCCTGAAGTGTGTTTGATGATACGTGTGGTGACCGACCTCACAAGCTTGTTATATTTTGTTTTGCCGTGTCGGTCAGAGAGCGATTAGATGGGCTCTCACCGCTGACTTTCACAGCAGAGATTCGTGCGACGGTGTTAGGAGGTAAATGGTTGGTGATGAGAGAGGAGCCCCCGATCTTGGCTCTGTGATAATGACTATGTTGTGTCACCAGGGAGAGGTAAAAAAACATCTGAAATAAATCATTCGGCTTTGATAGAGGCTGTGGAATAACCATAATCTGAGGTGCTGTAGGAGATTTGTGACGGTAGGAAAAACAAGTGTGTGTTGCAGGCACTGACTTGCAGCTTTGAGTGTTTTGTTTTTTTAACATTTTCTTAAAATCAAACTATATCCCATTAATAATTGTCCCAAGGCAGGTGAACACCTGAACGCTGTGTGTGTGTGTGTGTGTTTACCTCTTCAGATATCTGTCCGGTCTGGGACTTGTGTCCGTCCAGCTCTCTCCTCAGAGACGTGTTCTGCCTCTCGAGCTGCAGCACCCTGCGGGCCAGGTGAACGCTGCACGACACGCAAACACAAACGCAGTCGTGGAAATTCCAAAACATGACAACACCAACAAGTTTGCACTGGCGTGTACCTCCATGTTGTTTACCCTACTGTTTATGTAACCACAATAGTTGGGATCAGTTTGAGCTTTTGGGCTGCGCGTACACGCTTCAAATTAAAGTGAAGTGTGGAGTAAAATGCGGTGCCCTTGCTCGGACCACACACCCATCTTCAAAGTCAACCTGCATCTTTCACAATTGTGACGCTATCACGGTGACAAAAATGTGTTAACAGACAGTTGGATAGAAATATAAACAACTGGCAAAGTACCCACAATCTGTGGTAGTTCCCTGTACAGTAGGTGTCTCCAGGAACACATTTTGCCATGCACACGCACACGCACACACACACACACACACACACACACACACACACACACACACACACAAAACAAAACAAACAAGCTGGTGACTACGACCAATTGATTGTTGGCACAAATCTAAATTCCAGCGTTCATTTGGTGCCATGTCTTGTCACGTGCTCTACCTCTGTTTTAGTCTTCTTTTAGCCGTCGTGGGAACATTGGCTCCGTAGCCGTACGAGAACAGCACTCTCTCTGCCTCCTCTTCATTCTCAACTGGCAACAGACAGAAACACAAATATTGTCTAAATACATCTCCAGGACCATTATGATAACAATGTGGTGACGTGTGGGTGATTTTATTGTCCTGTTCCTGTTAGTATTTTGTAAAACTAACAGACAAGCTTGTAGGAAAACTCTGTAAAAATTCTGTTAGGCAAAACAACATCTTCCAGCATTCCACTATGCTATCTGTTAATAATATTAGACACATTCCCTCATGCCAGAACAAGGCATTTTGAAGGAAGCAGTGCCTGGTTTGTTTGTTCTTTCATCTTTCCGACTACACAGTTCTTACTTTCAGCAGCCTGCATGGTGACTTGGTCCAACTCCTGCTCGAGCTTTTCGTACGTCTCCAGCCGAGACGCCTGCTCGGCATTCTGAGCTTGCAGCTCCGCCGCCCGCTTCTCTGATGACGTCTGCAGTCTGTAAAACTCCTGGGTCAGGAGCTGAGGGACAGGAGGAGAGGAGAGAGAGAAAAGAGGGAGAGGAGTTGGGGGAGACAGAGAGCCAATGAGCCTGTGGTGGCCAGTTGAAAAAAGTAGAATCCTATTTTTACTGTATTTTGCATTTTGCCTTTTTTTCTTTTCTTTTCTTACAATGTTTGTACGTGCAAAGCAAGCCCCCAGTTGTGCTACATTGTCTTTTGTTTAAGTTGTTTTAACAAAAAGAGAAACATTGTTGAGACAGTGTTGAAGCACTATTATAACTAACCAACAATGTTCTCAATTTTCATTTCTAAGATGAAAATGTATTTTATGTTACTTATACTGAAACTCCCGTTAGGCTCGCAGAGTTGCCGTCATGGTAAATGTGAAAAGTAATGTTAACCGTTTCCTCATTTCTCCACATTTACAAGCATAGACAAAAAGACATTCATAAAGAGAGAGAAGTGAAAGAAAAAAAAGGAGGGAAGAAATCTAAATGAAAGGATGACTCTTATTCCAAAAAAAGCTTTAAACCTCACTATTATAAAGAACGGGGACAAAATCAAAGCTGAACAACAAACCCCAAAGTCAAAAGCTAAACTTGCTCTTTATTCACCGTGTTATTAAAAATACATGGTTTCACCGTGCATTTCCCTCTGGCGAGCAGGACGGGGTTTAAACACAGGTGAAGAGGTGAACCTCGGCTAAGTGCATCCAGACATCAAGAACAATCTGCACTCAATTAACTTCTTGTATAAATGGGTGTGCTACAGTGGACAGAGATAAGAATGGAGCCGCCGGACCGACATACAAAGACTGGCTGGAGAGTGGAGCATTAATCTTTAAGCACTATGGACGGACTCCTCCTCAAACAGAACAATGATTTACGCACCGGTTGTGCATTTTTGGTTGTATTCGTTCACGCGATGTTTACAGCAAGTAAGCAACTTTGACACCAAGAAACACTGACGGTGTCAATCTGTAAATATGGGCACAGTTACATTTATTTATTGCTTCCTATTCAAAATGTATAATATAAATGAACAAAAGGGGATTTCTGAATCTGTTAACGACATATGCACGGATATATAGTCTTGTTTATCATTTAATATCTAAAATTCCAACCAAGAATAAATGTTCACTGGCTGAAATCAAATCATGAGAGGAAGAGGCACGCACTAATTACTGGGTGTACCGCTGTAATGCAACAAGTAAAACTCCATGTTTAGGGTACCTCCAGTTTCTTCTGCTGTTTCTCACACTCCACCTGGCACTGGGCCAGCGCCTTAGCCGTCTCATCCTTGACCATCTGAGCGCGCTCAGCTTCGAAGGAGTGCAGCTTGGCCTGATTGGACAGCTCTGCTACGCGGCTGTCGGTACCCAGCTGGATCTGACGAAACCTGCATGGACGGAGACACACACACACACACACACACACACACACCTCACTAAACATGAACGTGAGTAGGTGTGTTAAAAAAAGTGAGGTCATGTGTTTTGGTGCAGAAGGTTAAAGAAGGTAAACTCAGCTCTGCGCCGCTGGTTGAGCTCAGGCACGCCTGTTGGTTTCAAAACAAATGTTGCAATGCATTCTTTCATGTACGTAGGTACAACCGAACTGGAAATTGACAAGGAAGTGAGTATTTAGCAATTTTTAATGTTCAAAGTGGTTTGTGGTACCTAACGGCTTGGCAACTCCAGCGGTGCTGTAAGTCACCAAGCAGGAAAGCAGGTCTTAAATCTTTTGGCTTCGATAGAGTAATCCTTAATGGCCCTCCCAGCATGTTTGTTCTTATTTAATCTGTCATGATTGTAGTTGGCAACTTCTGTAGAGAAACTTGTTTCAACTCAGGTGCTCAGTAATTTAAAAAAGAGACAGAACGTATTCTGCAGTTTCTGTTTTCAGTTGACATAAAAACATGGGAAAGCTTTCACAAAACACAGAGAGGGTGAGAAGCACCTGGCCTTCAGAAAAATAAAAGATTGATCGACCCTTCTAATGTCATTCAACAACATCGCAAGCAAATCTATGATCATTGTTTATCAGGCAGCCACACATTTTAGTTCTACCTCCCTAAACACGTAAATCAAAGACAGGCATCGTTTTTTTGAGCCCAGTGCTCTTCCACGGGCAGCTCTCAAGCACCAACACACCGACTCTATGAAACCACGGATGTTGGTTGGATAATATTAATAACTCTCGATTACAGCTGACCTGATAGGATTTCATCATCCACGGAGCGCAGGCCTGAGCTGAGTGCTCACAGTGACAAACATGTACACATGGTCAACATTGCCTTCTTTTATTAATGGTGGCTAGATGGTCCAAAAAATGCTTTTCTCTGTACTTTCAGATTACATTTTAATGGCAGTATGTACAGCTACAGAGCACCTGACTCGGGGGTTCCCCAAGGCAACCTCATTACAACTAAGTTTAGGTCTGCTAGAGGGGTGAAAATGGAAAAACCGCACTGAATACTTTGTCTTTGTTTTGGACATGTTGATCACCGTAACTAGCCTGTTGGCCAGTATTCTGTAACAGAGTGCCGAGGTTCAAGCTGGTCCTCGATGCTACAAACCATCTGACGCCATTTCAAGCTTGTCCGCCTCATTCTTTGCCCCAAAAATAGGGGCATGCGTGGGGTTAGGGGTTAAGGGCTTGAGGATCGCATCTGTCGTTGCTGGCTTGCGATGTGACGCAGAGGGGGAATGTGATCGCAGCAGAGAGAGAGAGAGAGAGAGAGAGAGAGAGAGAGAAAGAGAGAGAGTGCAAGGGAGAGTGAAGTGTGTGTGTGTGTGTGTGTGTGTGTGTGTGTGTGTGTGTGTGTGTGTGTGTGTAAAGAAAGACCAACAGCTGGTGGCTTGGATCTAGAGAAATGACTGGTATGTAGTAGTAACCCAGGAAAGAGACACTGCTGCTGCTGCTGCTGCTGCTGCTGCTGCTGCTGTGTACGTGCGTCTCTGTCTGCCTGTCGGTTGCAGATACAATGCTGTGAAACAAAGTTTGAATAAAAAATGCTCCGTAGTACTGAAAGTTAAGTTAAGACGTGTTGTGGAAACATATTTTTCTACTTAGTTCCTTTCAATACTACGAACATGTTTCCAAAATGTGATCTGAGAAAAATTTGTATTCACAGGCAGACATGTATGTATGCAGCAGAAATACAGCACAAACAGGAGACATTGTTCAGGAGGCTGACTGAAGTAACTTCTGTTATTGGTGTGCGCAGCAGGGCTCTCAATATATCTGTTGCAATTTCCACGCAAGATTTGAAACTTCCTACAAGGCCGTGACCCTGAGGCATCTTCTGAGGCTGTGCTGAGCCTGGGGCCGAGATAGTGACGTGCAACTTGGATACAAATCACGAGGAGGATGTTTGGGAATTGGGAAATGACTTAAAAAGCGGCAGTAAATTAAAATGTGCAAAAATCGGAATAAAACAAATGAGCTTTAGCTTCATCATTGCACCGGCAAGAAGAAAAAAATGAAGCAAGTCTAAAAAAGGAGCTATTTTAAATCCTTAGCCACAGTTCAAGAGGATTTCCTCAGCATTCTAAATAGCCTTCAGTACTACACAGTATCCTGTCTCACTTTGAATTCAAACCTGCCCTTTCACTTCCAAATGGCAGGTGGCCTTAAGATTCACATTCACTTAAGATTCAGTCATTTATTGCCAGATCAACCACAGTTGATTCTCAATTTGTTTTGATGCGCTAAGCGCCAAAATATATAAATCACAAAGCACACGCAACAAAAAAAAAAACATACCATCACAATTACAATTACAGTAACCGCACTATAAATACAGTCGTGCAACCGGATGGCCCGTGTCCTTAAAGTGCATGTGCTCCTTTATACAACCTGTGAAGCATTTGGGAGGCGGATCGCTTCACGATACGTGCTGCTGGGGAAGCGAGATATTCTCATGTTGTTACAATTCAAACCTGTCAGTTGTGACCAGACCAGTGACACCAGTTGCTACTAAACTGACCTTCAGTGAACTTCTGACCCCCCCCCCACCCCCCACACACACACACACACACAGCAAAGCGTTCATGTGATCTTTAGTAAGAGACGGTGAACCACAGCCACCAAACATCCTGCAGCTCCCACAACACGCGCTAATGACAGACTGCCGCTGGCTCACACACCAGCATCGGAGCAACAACAAGCTCACACAGCATGCAGGAAAATACAGAGGAAGCTCAAGCTGAATGGAAGCTCATGGTACAGCAATACATACATTTAGAGCCAGGTCACTATGATGCCTGCTTTATAGAGCCTGCTTAGAGGCCACACTACAAGGATGAGGAAATGATGGGGTTTAACCACGTGACGCCATATTTCAAATGCATACACTGTTCACAAGAAATGTACCAAACTGTCTGTCAGTTTAACAGTAGCCCTCAGGTGAAGTTCCTCCCCTGACGTGTAGCGTTTCGAGTGACCTAAATTTAAGGGCAGCAGTTGTACCGTTTAACTTCTAAAAGGCCAACGGAGCCATGGAACTCGGTGACATCTCGTCTCAATAATTTATTCACTCGAGTGTCTAAAAGAGGAACCGGCTCTGCAGGTAGCTGCTGAAGATCAGAGAAATGGTGAATACTGAGAAGTAGTACAGGAGAATTCTGTGAGGTGAAAAGGTTTTATCAAAAAAAAAAAAAAAAAGGTAACTGTATGTTAGTCATAATGCAGATTCTACTACGTTGTTTATTGTTTACACGCTCCAACTTTAAAAAAAAAAACTAAACGGCCTCCTTCGAGTGGTTTAAAGGTATACTGTAGGTTTGGTTTTATTTGACCAGGTTTTTGTTTTCTGCCTTTGTCCCATAGATAAAGAAGCTGAATAGAATTTCCTTTATAATAAACAAATACAATTCATCTGCATGGCTAGATAACACTAGAAGTGAGTGAGAAAATGTGTGTTTTCTTCTTGTAAATCTGGTGAACCAACTTTTTGACTGACCCTTCAAACTTTACTGTTTGAGTTGAAGTCATAAAAGAAAAGCCGAAAAAGAAAGACTAAAACGGAAAAAAACTAAAAGTACCCGTCGGTCAATATACATCAACACAATACAATACAAACTGTATGGATGGACAGATGTATTAAATGTGAAGGTAAAAACTCACTGTTCCAGCAGTTGGTCATATCTGGACTGAGTGTCTCTCTCAGAAGACACTGCTCTGTCCTTCTCTAGCACCGCATTGTCTCTGGCCTCACGCAGGTTCCTGGTCAATAACACAAACACAACAGTAGAGAATTAAAAAAAGCTTTTATTCTTTTGAAGTTATGTTGGTATGTCCTTTTATTTTGATGCTACTGGGAAGTACCTGTGCTCACAGCTCTTCCTCTTATTAAATGTTTGCATATTCATTGTTTCAGTTGCTGACTGATGCTGTACTGTATGCTAGATGAGTGATTGAAAACAAAAAGTCAGTTTAGACATCGTCTTCACTATTGCTGGTGTGGGCACAATTCATCTCTTCCCTAACACATTGCTCACATTTATAAATAAGAATGAAGAAGTAGCTTCCTGCAATAATGTAACAGACAACATCTGCACTTGATTTTTTAGGAAAGACCGTCACGAAATTACTTGTTTTTAGATACACAACACAGGTCTGGTCTGGAAATTTTATTAGCTAGATAATGTTAACAAAATGTGCAACTTCCTCGGGTTTGAATAGCGCCCCTGATATTTTTCATAGTTACCAACATTAAGAGTTATTTTAAAAAAAGATACCTGTTCTCCCTCTCATACATCTCCCTGGAGGTTCTCTGCAGGTTGTCTATCTCCTGACTGGTTTTCAGCCGGATGTTCTCCAGCTCCTCTCTCAACTTGGTCTCGTACTCTGACTTATAGCGGTCTCTGTAGAAGACAAATTTTAACATTTTAAAATAAAATAAAATAAAATAAAGGACTGGAACATCTTAGGTCTCCCCCATTAAAAAACACTAGAATTTTGGCTGCTGGTGTAAAAACAACAGAGCCTCACCTGGATGCCACATATTTTTCATAGGCGTCCTCCCTCGCCTTCTTAGTGTCTTCTAATTGCACCTAGACCACAGAATCAAGAAGTGAGAGCATGTCAGGAGACTCCTTCCTGTTATTGAATATGTGTTGTATAAGATGAGCCTCCGGGCTGATCAACTGTATGAACCTGCAGCCGCTCCAGGCGGTCTTCTCCATGTGCACAGCGGACACTGAGCTCCATGTTCTGCCTGTGGAGATACTCCTTGTCCTTCTGCAGGAGAGTCACCGACTGCTGCGACGTTGCCACCTGGAGGAAAATAAATGAACTATTACAGAATGAAGTACACTCAAAGAGACTTCAGTGAGAGTTATGAAGGGAAGGTGTAGGTGTGCGTTGAAGCACCTCTTTGCTGAGTGTGTTCCTTTCTCTGGTCACTGCTGTGTGAGTCACGTCTAGTGTCTCATATCTTCTCTTTAAGTCCTTTAGTTCTGCCTCAAAGCTGTCACGCTCACTATAAACCACAGTGTGAAAGGTTAACATACATTCGAACTTGTAACAGCTGAACCCTCCTCCTCCTCCTCCTCATCTCTCTCTCTCTCTCTCTCTCTCTCTCTCTCACACACACACACACACACACACACACACCGTTTGATGGCAGGGTAATTGTCCCGGCGATAATCTCCTTCTTGGATCAGCTGTTTGGTATCGGCCAGTTCTAGAGTCAGTCTCTGGCTCCTTAACTCCAGCTCAGTACGTAGCCGCCGCTCCTCCTCGTAGCTCTGTTGGTACAAAGACAACTTTTTCATGATGGAGTATTCACATCATTAGTTATATTATACAATAAGCATATTAGGTAATTATACCTCCTGAACACATTTTTGGTATTGCTGATTGGTATTATGGGCTTATATTTGTGCTCACAAACACACGAAAAGTTATGTTTAGTTGAACTTTACAGTGTACGCAGTCCATGATTTTGACAGAGTTGAAATGGAAATAAACAAAAAATGGTGATAAAACATACAGAATACAATAATGCATAGTGTGCGTAGCTTCAAAACGAGTGAACTCATACAGAAAGATGAGAGAATGCAACATAGAGGTGTAGTGTAAGTGTGCCGTACCTCCATCAGAGACTTCATTTGGGTTCTGTGTGTATTCAGGTCATCAGTCAAACTGTCTCTCTTCACACTGAGCTCAGCCAGGTGAGACCGCAGAGGAGTCACCACCTCGTAGAAACGCATCTAACCGCACAGAGAAAGAATCGCCATGTCAGCTTCATCATGCTCTCTATCATTACGCGTCTCTCTGGTCCAACAAGGTGGTGTAAAAACTACAGAGAGCCCCCCCCAATACTTACAGCTACGTACTCCTGTATGGAGATTTTGTCATCAGGGAGGTCGCGGAGCTCCTGGTACCGGTCCTGAGAGACGTCCAAGTCCCTGAGAGACCTCCGCAGCTCTCCGGCCTTCTCACACAGCTGCCGGTTGGTCTCCTCCAGCTGCTGCTGCCTCAGCAGGATGGCCTCCATCTCTTGCTTACGCAGAGCCTGCTGCTTCCTGGTGATGACAATCTCTGTCAGCACAGTTTACATTTGTGCTTACCGGATAATTGATAATGGGATGGATAACACAGGGAGAGTTATCCATTTTTCTTGCTTGCTGAATTTCCTGGTCCGTCACCACCTCATTATGTCCTCACCTGTTCTCCTCTTGAGTAAGTTTCAGCTGGCTGTCCAGTCTCAGGGCCAACACTTGTTTCTGATGTAGAGCATCATTCAGCCTCTCCTCCAGCTCCTCAGTCTGACATATACAAAATAATGCATGGAAACAATCACAAGACTATTACTGCAACAACGATAATTTTGGAAATGGTAGTTACTGCCTTCATCTTGCAGGTGGGCATATATAGCTCTTACTCGGGCCTCTCATCATGTGAGAATAACACGATGGCACAAACTGGCGATAGGCCACACCCACATATCCACATAAACACTGTGCAGCTTCCCTTTCTTCCTACCTTGGACATGTTGTCGGCCTTCATGTTGTCTATGATCAGGTTTTTCTGAGAGAGCTCAATTTTCAGCAGCTGGACATTGTGCAGCAGCTCCTTCCTCTCGATCAGCTGGCGGGTCACCTTCTGGGAGCCGTCCCGCTGCTCGTCGGACGAGGAGACATCCTCGGTAGTGGGCACCGTCGTTTCTAGGCTGATGTCCTCCGACTCTAGGTCCAGGGAGCTGGAGACGTTGGCTGCTGTCGGCCTCAGCTGTTGCTTCTTGGGAGGCATTTTCTGTTGTTTTGGTCCTCTTTTTTAGCGATTTGCTGTAGCGGAGATTACGTGATATTACAAAAGTCTGTCCTCATACTCAAGAAAATGAAATAGAAACCCCTAATTCAACGTTGAAGTGATACCCCGGAGCTGACAGAAGCCCACGGTGAGGTGTTTTTGTTTTTAAGGGTCCCGCTCTGAGCCGCCTGCGCACCGCCAACGGCTCCACTACTATGGTGACGAGTGGCGTTGACTACAGCGCCCCCTGCGGTAATACGCATGCACTACAACAAACGCCCGCTTGTCTGTAATTATTTTCTATGCACAGAGCATGCAGTACCTCCTCCTAAAACATAGGGGGAGCTGTGAACTCAGACAAGCAGTCCTTCTTCTGCCTTCTTCTGCTTTGTTTTCATTGAACAAGTATTGGATGGCCAACGAAAACTAACGTTGAACACCGATTTTTTTATTATTTTACATTAAAAAAACGTAAAATCACGTTATATCGTGAGGCATAAGTTGTGTATTATTTATTTTAATGATTTATAAATATATATTAACATACACGATTGATATCACCACCTGCAATCCAACTTCACGTGTTTGTCAAAACTCTGGGAAGGTTTCGTCGGCCCACTGAGTTAGTTTACACATGGGCAGCTAACTCCCTGCTTGTCATCAAATGGTAGGAGAAAAACATCGGAATTGCATCTGTTGAGGAGTTAATCGTCATCATGTTGAAGTCTAAAACCTTCGTGAAGAAGACCCGGGCGGGTGGGGTGATGAAGATTGTGCGCGAGCACTACCTGAGAGATGATATTTGGTGCGGAAGCGAAATTTGCGCTGAATGCAAACAGGAGTCCGCGGTGCTGCAGAGAGACGCGTCCATTGAGAGCAACCTGTGCTCTTATCCACATTATGTGATTCCTGACACCAATGTTGTGCTGCACCAGGTACAAAAAAAATGTCCACACGGACTTGTAGCCCGAGTTGGTGGCTCCCATGTGTTGTGATAATACAAACTGTATTATCTCATCTTGTGGTTATTGTGCTTCTAATATATTAATGGAGGTGTCCAGTGGAGGTCTAATATAAATGTAGGGTATGGGGGTTCCTTGATTGTAGGCCATTTTCATATATATATTTATATTTTTGTTGACACCCTTACAACCTGTGCACCTGATTCTGAACAGCGCTGACTCTCCACTCTTGTGTTTACAATTTCTGTGTCCTGCAGATTGACGTGTTGGAAGACCAAGTGATTCGTAATGTGATAATCCTTCAGACTGTGCTGCAGGAGGTACGCCACCGCAGTGCACCAGTCTATAAGCGCCTGAAGGACATCATACATGAGAAAGAGAAACACTTCTACACCTTTACCAACGAACACCACAGGTACAAAGACACCACAAACCTTTTTACTGCATCACAACATCTTAATTGCACAATAGTGATATGTAAAAGTAATCAGGGAAAAAGTACATTGCCCAGATGCACATTAAGATATCCTCATTAGAACTCCCCTGTCATATACATTTGCTTGTGAAAAGTATGACTTTTTGTTAATCTTACACATTCATCCCTATACTCTCTATTCTTCCAGAGAGACATTCATCGAACGTGAACCCGGAGAGAGCGCCAATGACCGCAACGACCGCGCAATCCGCGTGGCTGCTAAATGGTACAGCCAGCACCTGAAGAAGGCCGAGTCCGAAGCAGAGGAACTCAAGGTGGTCCTCCTCACCAACGATCAAGGGAACAAGCAGAAGGCAGAGGAGAGCGGCTTGCTGGTGTACAGATGTAAGCGCTCTTTCTTCGGGGGAAAGAAAATATCACGAGGAACAGTAGCAATTTGTTTCACATCGGTTTCCAAAGACGCTGCATATCAAGAAGACAGCTTGTTGTAAATTCTACCACAACTTACAAAGGGGTTAACAGTCACTCTGATTCGACAACCACACATGTTTCAGCAAGCAGACGTCTCTGAATGCCTCCTCACTATTTCCTGTTGTATTCTAGCATGCTTTCAAATGGCATCGGCTTTGTCCTGAGTATTTATTCCCTTACGTTGCAGTTGAAGAGTATATCAAGAGTCTGATAGGGAACCCTGAGCTTGTGGATCGTCTGGCTTTGTCCAATGATGACAAGGTAAACTCTATAAACTATTTTGGGATGGATGATTTGTATCTGTATCTGCTGTTTACGCCCCTGCCTTTCTCTGTGCTGTTCTCAGTGCATTCATTTATTTTTCTTTCCTCTCGCAGCTTGATATCACTAGCAGTAAGGTGTTATTCCCAGAGCACCTCCCCCTGTCCAGGATCCAAGCAGGAATTAAGAGCGGCACTTTCCTCCAGGGCACCTTTAGGGCCAGCAGGGACAACTATCTGGAGGCCACAGTCTTTGTTCAGGGAGAAGGGGAAGACAGCACAGAGGTGTGTGTGTGTGTGTGTGTGTGTGTGTGTGTGTGTGTGTGTGTGTGTGTGTGTGTGTGTGTGTGTGTGTGTGTGTGTGTGTGTAAAAATGTACAATGTTTGTCTGAGCAATTATCCAAAATCTGGAAATGTAAGACTCTCGGACATCTACTGGGTTTGAGTGACAATTTGTCATGTTGTGGTTTTCCATTAATAACTACTAGTTAATTGACTGTAAAAACAAAATAGGAAAGCGTGCAAACGTTTAAAGCTCCATGCTGTTCCTTCGTCTTGCTGCCAGGTTCTCATCCAAGGTCTTCAGAACCTCAACAGAGCAGTGTACCAAGATCTGGTTGCTGTGCAGCTGTTGCCGCGCAGTCAGTGGGTGGCGCCCTCCTCGGTCGTGCTGCAGGACGAAGGCGCAGCGAAGGACGATAATGAGGAGGACAAAGAGGAGGACGAGGAGAAATCAGTGAGTTTGGTATCGGGGTGCTGTGCTACACAAAAGAGACTAGCAATTGAATGACAACCCCAATGTGTATTTTGTAGTTACAGTGTCGTAATAACCTTTGTGTTTCTGTGTGTCCGAGCAGTTGAGGATATCAGCAGCTGAAACAGCCAGGAAGCCCACAGGCCGAGTAGTGGGAATCATCAAAAGGAACTGGAGGCCATTCTGTGGCATGCTCAATCTCTCCCAAATCAAAGAGGTAACTCTTGACTTCTCTATAACGCCAGAAGTCATACACAGTTTATGTCTTGTTTGTTTTGAAAATGTGAAGCTGTTCGTAAGCACGTCCATGTCCTACCCTCAGCATTGACCATCTCTTTTCTTTCCTTTTTTTCTTACAGTCAACCCGCCATCTCTTCACCCCGGCAGACCGGCGTATCCCGCGCATTCGCATTGAAACGCGCCAGGCATCCACGCTGGCAGGCCAGAGGATCATGGTGGCCATCGACGGCTGGCCCAAACACTCCAGATATCCCAATGTGAGTTGGAACCTCTTCGGACTGTTGAATCTGTGGAACTTAGTTATCCTACATCTTCACTTGCCAAAGTTTGACAAAAAGCAGATTTTTTTTTTTAGGTTTTCTAGATTTATATGTAGCCGCACTTTTCGAGCAAGGCACGTAATAATACTGGCAAAAACACTAAGTCAGTCCATGGAGATAAGTTATTCTTTTCTTCTTTATTAGGGCCACTTTGTGCGCAGTTTGGGAAATGCAGGGGATAAGGACACGGAGCAGGAGGTGCTGCTGCTGGAGCATGACGTCCCCCACCAGGCCTTCTCTCAGGCTGTGCTCAGTTTCCTTCCCAAGATGCCGTGGGCCATCACACCAGAGGTAATGAGATACACTCCGCAGTATTCTGGTCACATCATTTATCGCCCTATGATTTGAAGGAACATGTGTTTGGGTCTGTGTATATATTAATGTTGATGTTTGGGGAACAGGACATGGAGAGGAGAGAGGACCTGAGGCATCTGACGGTGTGCAGTGTGGATCCTCCTGGATGTACAGACATAGATGACGCCCTGCACTGTAGAGAGCTGGACAATGGAAACCTTGAGGTGCACATACTGGACACATACATTACAAAGTAGGAAATAAACATCTGTGTTTGTTTTTCATATGGGCCTAAAGTATTTTATTGATTGGTTTGTTTTATAGGTGGGCGTCCACATCGCTGATGTCAGTCACTTCATCAGACCTGGCAACGCTATGGACAAGGAGGCTGCGAGCCGTGGCACCACTGTCTACTTGTGCGGCAAAGTAAGAAAAAAAACACACACACACACACACACTTGCATCGGAGTGTTTTCACAATATCAGAATTTGAATGTCACTACCAACATACGCCTTCTTGTTTGGGAAAAGAGCAGCGAACCTGTTTACAATGTAGTCGACTATTTCACACCTTTGTCCAAATAGTTTTCAGCTGTTTGACTTTTGTTCCATGCTGGCACGGTCCACCATCATGGACCAGATTGCAGCTTAATCACACACATGTTTCTTTTCACTATTCCATTCATCTATTTTTATCTCTAAATATAAGCCCTGTGAAGATGCCAAACACACTTGGTGATAAAAGTTTATTAAATCTATTTATGATTTCAGTCCAGGATTTGTTTTGGGTTGTATTGAAAATGTGGATATTTCATGCTAACCACTAAGCTTACCTTGACAACTAGATGGTTGATTTTAGAATTTGATTAATTCATAAAAACATATTTTGAAAACTAAAACAATTCAAATTGTGTGTCCATCAGAGGATAGATATGGTTCCTGAGCTGCTCAGCTCCAATCTTTGTTCTCTGCGCTCCAATGTGGAAAGGTGAGGAGATGCATACACTAACACTCACACCATAATAAATAAATATCATCAGCGCTCCTTCTTTTCACAAAATATTTCTGTGAATAAACAGATGTTAAAATATTTGTCTCTGGTTAAATTTTTTTTTTTACCAGGCTGGCTTTCTCATGTATCTGGGAGATGAACCACAAGGCTGAAATTGTTAAGACCCGGTTCACAAAAAGTGTCATTAACTCCAAGGTAGAGTACCAACACACGATGTACGGTGAAATACACTCAATGTTTTTGCAGTTGATGTGTGAACCAAATGCTCTGTGATACTACCACCGAGAGGTTGTCAAGTGTGGTTTATGTGAATGTCTGTTTCCCTGTCTTACAGGCGTCTTTGACCTATGCTGAGGCCCAGATGAAGATTGATGACACCGCCAAGAATGATGACATCACCAAGAGCCTGCGAGGTCTCAACAAACTAGCCAAAGTCCTCAAGAGGCAGAGGATAGAGAAAGGGTAAAGACTGGTAGTTAGGAGCGATAGAGGCTGAAGAATAGATTTACAGAATGAAGAAGGATGCATTCTAATGCTATGGCCAGAAAATGTTATTGACAACTTAAAATAGAAATCAAAAGTGCTGGCTGTATTCAACAGGAAGAGTGTTTTATGTTACATTTGATCTCTTTCAGGGCGCTGACACTGTCATCCTTAGAGGTCCGATTCCACATCGACAGTGAAACTCACGATCCCATTGACCTCCAGACCAAAGAACTCATGTATGTAACTTCAAAAAGCAGCTTTCTGCAGAATCCTTTTTTAAAACCCTTTTCTCCACAAAAACTTAATTTCAATGTTTGTCAGGCTGTGTGTTTAGGACATGCATATAAACCCATCTCTTGTTTATTAGGGAGACGAACTCTATGGTCGAGGAGTTCATGTTGCTGGCCAATATTTCAGTTGCTCAGAAGATTTATGATGAATTTCCAGACTGTGCCATGCTGAGGAAACATCCAGCTCCGCCTCCATCGAACTACGACATCCTGCTCAAAGCTGCGAAGTCCAAGGTGAGTGGAGACGGATGGCCATACAGAAAATGTGTTCTTGTCGATATAAGCTTTATGCTTGTCTGAGCTTGAGTTAATTTAATCAATTTGTCTTGTTATGGATGGAGGATGTTGTCCATTATCTGGCAGTATATTCAGATATCCAAAATGTGTATGTGAATATAATTTAAACCTGATTCCTGTCAACCCTGTGTTACCTTTTCTCTCCAGGATGTGGAGATCCACACAGATTCGGCGAAGGCACTGGCTGACTCCCTTGACGTGGCCAGAGTGGACGGCTTCCCGTACTTTAACACGCTGCTGCGCATCTTGGCCACTCGCTGCATGATGCAGGCTGTCTATTTTTGTTCTGGCATGGACAGCGATTTCCACCACTATGGCCTTGCTTCAGCCATTTATACACACTTCACATCCCCCATTAGGAGGTATGAAAACAGATGTTCTTCACATCATGACTAAATATGTTGTGTCGGGCCTTTTATAACAAAGACGTGCACAACTGAGACACTATAACAGTTCTTACTATCTTTATGTCTTCCATATTTTTCTCTCTATCTGAACCCCTACCTCAGGTACGCAGATATCATAGTTCACCGCCTGCTGGCAGTGGCCATAGGAGCAGACAGCACCTACCCAGACTTGATGGATAAACAGAAGCAGTCAGCCCTCTCCAACAACCTCAATTACAGACACAAAATGTCTCAGTACGCACAGAGGGCATCGGTGGCCTTCCACACACAGGTAAACAAAATGTCTTCTTCAGTGTTCGGTTGTACTCAGCTCCACCCTCTCATGTCACTTCTGGTTGCAAAAAAACAAGATGGTGACGGCCAAACTCGTGACTTCAAAACCGTAGTCCACAAACCAATGGGTGCATCTCTTATTTATAATCTATGCCGGAACCATCGTGACAAAGAATTAGCTGTTTGTTTGTGACCCCATGAGCCATCCAACAGACCTCTCACCCTACTGCATCATTCACCGCAAAGTCATGCTTTTAATGCAAATTATTTTTTTCCAGTTGTTCTTCAAGAGCCGAGGCATTCTGAACGAAGAGGGATTTGTTCTGTTCGTGAGGAAGAACGCAATCATCGTACTCATCCCAAAGTTTGGCCTGGAAGGAACGGTCTTCTTTGATGCCAAAGACAAGGTGGCCCCAAACCTGGTTTTTGATGAAGAGGTATAAAGTTTTTTGGGTTTTGTTATAGCTGGTTAGATCTACAATGTTAAACTAAAACTATCAGAGTATGCTGTGCTTTAAAGATCTCTCCTATAAATGTTTTTAGGGTCCCACTCTGAAAGTAGAGCAGCACACCTTCCACATATTTGACATGGTGAAGGTCACCATCAGCCTGGACGCCTCCAACATTCAGCACCAGAAGATCCGCATGTCTCTGATCGAGCCTGTGGTAAGGACTGACTAACGACCAGTGGTACACAATTATGGCTGCCTGTACGTCTTTCATTTTAGCCAAAGAGATTTGTCTACCCCAGCGTCCGTATTTAGGATTGGTTGAGGAAGGTCAACATACTGTTTTCAGTTTGTTGAGAATGTGTTTCATTTCCTCAAAACTAGCAGCCTTTTAAGTTGGTTATCTTTATTTCAGATCCCCGGTGTGAGTGTTCCAGCCCCAGATGTTGAACCACTGACCAAGAAACCAAAACTGGACCACTGACGCAGAAAGCAGAGCAGCAATTCACCCGAACCACCAGCTGATCCTCCAGATCAAGAAGTTGCAAAAGTCTATATGTGTTGACACTGTAAACTGTTATATTTTGAGCAACGGTGTCCATTTTAATAAATCAACCCGTGTGAAGCTGCACTGCTCCAAACTCACATGCACCACTCTGCTCTTTTTATATGATGTGAGACACTTGTTGGTACAGAGCAGTGGAACTTGTCAACAATGTAGTTACCATCATTAAAGTGTTTTTGTTTTTACCGAATAGTTTCTGTATGTGTTATGTAAGCCCAGTGTGATTAAATCTTCTGGTTCATAATAGAGACAAGTCGTTTAACTTACAGCATGTGATGGGGTGCCAGGTGATCTTCTAATTCAACGTGTAAATAAATGGATTTCATTCTGTAATGGATATAAGTTGCCAGAGTCCATAAAAAAAGCATCAAAATAGACCAATTAAAAAGAGCCAGGGATGGATTTTTAACGTTTATTCATTATCTGCTAAATATCAGTTTGTTTATTATCTGGCTCTTCGCCTCGAGCAATGCAAGTAGAGTATCCGTGGTCCACAGTCTTGTTTGCTTACCACAGTTATGTAACCATTAGGTCAAGATACACAAAATACATTGTAGGAACTACCAACTCAAAAACAATGTCTTCTTCAGCCAGACAAAGAATTCAAGTTGATTTAATGCAATAACGATCCAGTCAATGCTTTTGTGTATATATTTTTTTTTTTTAAAAAAGACAAATGGCTCAATCAGCTTTTCATTGGCTAGTGGAATTATTCATTGCATCTTATTCAGGAATAAATATAACAATCCAAATAAGATCCACAAGCAATCTGTATTAACAATAAAATCATAAAAAAAACATGATAAACTGTTTTATAAAAAGATAAATACAGTACAAATCTGATGTCATCTGAGAGTCAGGATCTATCAGGTTGATCGTATCAGCAACAAATAAAAATGAAATGACTTCAGCGTCAATACAGCATTCAAGGAGGTTACTGTTGTGCAAATTGAATACAGAAATGACTGTTTTTTTTCTTCCCCTTTATCACACCAGTAATCAGTACTCGGTCCATAAGAACTGTTGACTTCTAATAATTGCTTATCGGTGACTTACACTGGGACTAAGAGGCTATGGGTTAGTCTTCTCCCTTCCAACCTGTGATGAAACATACTATAGTATGACAACGTGAACTTTAAACCTTAAAAATACCAATAACCAATTGTGAAACCCCTCAGTTCAAACTGACACCAATAACCCTAACCAAATCAATGCAACATAAACGCTTCAAAACAGTGTAAACTTTGTTGTATTTGGTTACAAATGAATCATCTTAAGCTTCCACTGGAAGAGGTATCCCTTTAAAATGCATCGCTCAGATGGCTCAGTGGTGAGGATAAAATACCTGGAAAATGAGAAACTTATTTTTAGTGACATAAAAAGTCAAATGTTTGTGAAGTCTGCATGGTAATTTCAGGAATGTGTTTTAAATAAGTGCTGATACTGCGTGTGTAAAGAGCTAACTTACCTTTACTTTAGTGTGTCGAGTGAGTTGGAAGGCTTCTTCTGCCAGGTTTGAACTGAAGGACTCTTTGCCGTGACAGTCAGAGCCGAGACCGTCTATCAGACTGGCAGTGCCTGCTGAGGTAGTGTTGTAACCGCTGTCCACCTGAATGCACCCGAAAAGCAGACAAACATCTCAACAAGAGACGACAAATAAGAACTTAAATATATTGCAAAACAAAGAAAAGAACAAAGCTACTCTGAGTTGTGCTCACACGAACCTGCATGCTGGAATCGTAGCGTATGCTGCTTCCCTCTGCCAGAAGAGACACAAACATACGAGAGCTGTCTGTTGCCGACACATTGCCCATACGAGAGCTGGTCAGCACTCCCGAAAGCCCCACGCCTTCCTCCTCTTCATCCTCCAACCTCCCTTCCGTCTCATCCTCCTTGTCCTCCTCCATTTTCACAGGTTCCATAGGATCCAAGCTGACTCTCTCAGTGTCAGCGATGTGTGCGTCGTGGGCCAGCGGTGAAATTGGATCTAGCTCCATAAGGGGGAGAGAAGAGGAGGAAGAGGAGGAGGAGGAAGATGGAGAGAAGAAGGGGAGTTGATGCTCAGCCTCCTGATTGTCTTGAAGCTTCGGGTTGAGGATCGGGGAGATGAGGGGAGGGGAGGCCCAGCAGCGGACTCTGGGCCGGGGCTTCGGTCTGGCGTTGTGCTGGGACTCGTTGTGGCAATAGAGCTGGTGCGGGGAGCAGCTACGGATGGGTGAGCAACCCTCGACAAATGGACTCTCGTTGCAAGGAGTGACACTTTTGTCCAGGGGAACACCCAGTGGAGTAAAATTGCTCGGCTGCTTCCTCTCAGCTAAAGAAAGAACATAGAGTCCGATTCAGTTTGAAGAGAAACTTAGTTAACATTACCCCAGTGTCTATTTCTTTAAAAATGAACTTGAGTAGTGAAACAATATAGTCTACCTGAGCATATGGGTGTGCGTGCAACAATAGGCGAAATTGTGGGCGAGATGAGGCCAGCAGGAGACGACTTATCAGGGAACAGAGGGCTGGGGATGCTGCCGAGGCTGCAGTCCCGGAAACAGCCGTGCTGGATGGGACTGGACGAGAACTGACCCTATAGTAAAGACAATGCAAACACATGTTTGTTCAACAGTGCAGGTGTTAATTTACTAAACAATTTGATCCAAATATAAGAAGAAAAAAAAAAGATAAATCCTTGCTAAAAAGCACTTTTAGCAAAAAGGTCAGTTACTCAAGTGCTTAAAAAGATTAGTCAATAAACAGGATTCTGTTAATAATCATCATATGCATCCCTACACATCTCCACTCACCGTAGAGGGAGTCGGAGCCGACACGCCACAGGACAGAGGGGAGAAAAAGATGGCTTCTCCCTCAGACCCCGTGATCCGTCCTCCAGATCCCTCTTCTCGGTTTAGAGAAAGCCTCTCCTCCGTGATGTGGCTTCTCTCTGGGCTTGGTGGGCTGGAGCTGTCAGAGCCGCTGTAAGTGCCCCGGCCATCGAGGAAGAGTTTCCGTCTTAAGGAGGAGGAACTGAGACTCTCCTGCACAGCATCACCAGCTTCATTGCAGCGGTAATAATCCCCTGAGGAGAGGGTAGAAAAAGACGGACAAACACGGTGACTTGCTAGTAAAATACTCTCTGAATTTATTAGAGTGATGTTTATTAAAGGCTTACCCAGTACTTTCTCCAAATCGAAAGCCACGGGTAATGAAAGAGTTGTCTGACAAGCAACTGTAAAAGAAACAAAGTAAAGATAAATGAAAAACAAGTAAGAAGATAGTGACGAAAAGATTGAACACTATTTGTAGAAAGTGATGTCAAAACCCTCTCAAAGAAAACACCAACCTGAGATTTTTTCTGGCTCCTCTGCAATCATCGCAGACTTAGAACCTACAAGTGCAAAGACAGAATACAGAAACATATGTACAATAATGTAATAATAATAATGTACAAAACCAAAATAAAAGCAAACACAGTGATGAAAATGGGACTAGAAAAAAGACTTTAGTCTTAAAAAACAATAAGATGAACTGACTTTTCATATACATCTGAGGGCATTTACGGGTGTCTGGTGCTGCCCAGGGCGAGGGCACAATGGCTCCTTTGGTGAAAAACTTCATTGGGAGACAGACAATTTACATTATTTACAAAATGAATCAATAAATCGTGAACAGGTTAACTCATCTATCCAATGTGATTTGCTTTGATAAGAATCTCATACCTGTTCAATAGCATTCTGTCGCTTTTCCTCAATGTCAGAATCCATTCTAGATGGGTGGAGAACACATTCGAAACAATTTGTTCAGCGCATTTGCATTTAACACACCAGGATATCACTTTTACTCACAATGTCATCCTTGATACCTCCATATGTACTGCGACTACTGTGTTTCAGAACATACCTCGTCTGGCTGAGGTAAAAAGACTGTCGCTGGATGTCCTCTGGGTCTATGTGCACTGGGAGAAGACTGGACATCTCATCAATAGACCAGTTAAACTTGGGTGGAGTCTGAGGGACAATCAGAGGAGGAAGTGAGTGGAGCAAAACAATTTGTGGACATATTACAGTATTTAGATATTTGCAGTAAGGCCACATAGTAGTATAGCTAAATATTTGAGGGGGTGGGTGTGAGGTGTTCAAACTGACCGCTTTACAAGGCTTGGACTTGAAGACAGAGGGGCTTGGCACCAGGTGTTCACGGAGGTGGTGGTAGTCATTGGGACTTTCAAACGGGTTTCTTATTGAAGGCCTGCCTGGAGTCTCCGGAGTGATCTGCAACGCTAGCTCAACACGGTCCCCCATCTTAGGTGAAATACTCCTGGTCTGCATGAAGGAAAAGGACATTTCAGACATACAATTGTAAAAGGCATAATCCACTCAAACGACAGCCTTTGGTAAGTTAGCGTTCTTTAAGTTGCATTACTTTCCCTGTTGCTACAGCGGTAGCCTTCAGAGGAAGCAATTAGCTAGCTTTAACTTAGAGTAGAAGGAATCCCTTCTGTCCTCTTTCGCAACACACCACTTTACTGAAACATGAAAGGTACATATTAATATTGGCTAACAATAAATAAATATACACCGTTGATACTTACAACGAACTGTTAAATGAGCCAGGACTTTGAATTCATTGAGTAGTCGGCAAACAATCGTCAGGGAGAGCGTTCAGACCAACGTTTATTTCAATTTCGCCCATAAGGCACGCTAGCCAATAGAAACATTGCAGGAAGTTCTTGGCAACCAATCAACGACGATATGTCGTCACTTCCGCCGACAGTTTTGTGAGTTAGCTTAGCAGGCAAGGTAGCTAACTAGCTGCTAATACGGTCCCTTAATGAAAGTGCTTTTCAATTATTTGGGAGCTCGTATTTAAAATGAATGCGAAACGTTTAACGTCTGACTCAGCTATTTAAAAAACATAATCTTGCATCGCGTAAGATACTTCCTGAAGTTTTATTAGTTAGCCACCTGCTAGCAAGCGTTTGCTAACGTAATTTAGACTAACGTTATTCAGACTAACGGTACACTATGGCAAGTGCAGCAAGCGCAAACCTCAACGCAGTCCGGGAGACCATGGACGGTAGCGTTAAATATATATTTTACATTAATGAGCATGCAGTGGTTTGTGTATTTGTGACATACACTGTTTTTGCTAACCCCTAGCTTGCTTGCAATCGTATTGCTAACAAATTGCATAGGACGTGAAGCTGTCCAATTTGTATATATTGTGACTAGAAAATGAACCTAATTGATGTTTGGGTAACTCAACCGCCTTCGTCCTCCAACAGTGCTCCTCGAGATCTCCAGGTTGCTGAACACAGGCATGGACATGGAGTCTCTGTCGATATGTGTGAGGCTGTGTGAGCAAGGCATCAACCCAGAAGCTTTGTCTGCAGTCATCAAAGAGCTGCGTAAAGCTTCTGAAACCCTCAAGGTACAGAAACAGGCTCCCAAAGAGCTCACTTAAGTTTACTAACATTAACATTATTAATAACTAGCTACCTGACATTATTGAAGAGAGAATGGTGTGGACTGTAAAGGAGGGTTAAGTCCCAGTTTACTAACATCAGTAACTGCTGATCAAGAATGACTTTTTATGAAATCACGTCTAATTCCACAGATAAATGAGATGAGGTATCAGAGCCTGAAAAAAGTAAAATATGTTCATAATTCAGAATTGTGTCCTGTGCACAGTTGCAGCCTGCCAATAAAGTAGTTGTTATTCGATCATTTAAAAAAAAAAAAAAGCACAGTATAGTGATCTCATAATTAATCATGGTGATGCTTTACTGACACTTTGGTATTTATTTTCTCTTTCAGGCTCCTGAAAACTGCACTAACTGAAGATACATCCTGGTCGTCGCAGTTTGAACTCTAATGGGATGTGGCCCATTCCTGGATCTGTACCTACGATGGGCTCTCCAGCCAATCAGATTTGCCTGTGTGTTGGCACTGTGTCCTCTGTGCTTTGACTTGTGTCTTGAGTTGTTGTGTGGAGGTATCAACCTCAGTCCTCTTCCTAAACACAAATCTTCTCCCGACACGAGGGCATGCTCAGCCATCCTGCCTCATATTTGCTTCCAAGTTTCTCCTCCGGCCATTTGTAAAGTGGAAGATCAGAGTGGTGTTGGCATTGACATCCTGCCTCAATTTAAGAGCACACTTACAATTTCTGATAGTCAACTTGTGTTGCACTTTTCATGAGATTTTTTTTTTAATGATGTGAAATATCATTTGCTATGAATTGTATTTTCATTTTGTGCATGCATAATGCATGTTTCGACTTAAACCTTTTGATATTTCCATTGTCTGCTTATGCATCAATGATGGCTGAAAGTCTAAATTAAAATGTTTCCATCAACGACCACAAGGTGGTGTTGTGTCATTCTTATTCTTATCTGAGACATAGGAGTTTATTAGGGTTAGGTTTTAACTCTGTGAGTTTCCACTCTCATAGTTTTCCTGATGTTTGAGAGCAGTGAAATACTGAGACTTCATCAGGCACTTTTCAAATCATAATTTCCCTATTTAACGTGATGTCTTTTTTTCTATGCGGCCTTGATCCCATTGTAGAATGTAACAAAGCATTTTTCCCCAGTGATGTCATTCTTAATGGCTTTCAAATGGGACTTGAACTTTTCTGAAGGATTGTGCAAAGGAAATGATCTTTCCTGTCACACTAGGTGAAAGGGAAAAAGATACAAACACGGCGCATGCAGGGGTGATCACATCAACATGTACAAAAGACGTGAACAAGGGTCATTCTTTACAGCAGGATGTCCTGTTGAACTTAAATCTTACCCCCTTAATGTCTATCAACAAGAATTTGAGATTTATTGCAAACTTTACAAAAAAAACTTGTCTTTGATCAAGCAGAAATGAAGCCCCTACATCATGTGTCTCACCACACAGAGCATTGTTTTGTTTCTCCACCGTCTGTGAAATAGCTCTATTCATCTTCGAGACGAGGGAAAATGCTGAGAGCACAAAACATTCCTCCACAGGCCAATATACAGGCTAGAAGCGACCTCTCATCCGAAAGGGCTCGAATCAGTAGCTTTTGAATGTGTGTGTGTGCGTGTGTCCCTCCTGTGTGTGTGTGTGTGTGTGTGTGTGTGTGTGTGTGTGTGTGTGTGTGTGTGAGAGAGAGTTTAGGTGTTCATGCAGCGCTGTAGATGTCTACAAATGAGTAGCCCCCGAGCCATCTGACAGTCACGCCTCACCCCTCACAGGCACACCACAGAGAAAGCCAGCGAGCGAGCAGGAGAGTGCGCGAGTGTGTGTAAGCAGTTCTGTCTTCCTCTGCTTTGTCTCGCCATCTTGACTGACAGGCCGTGAGTCTAAATCTCTGTACCGCTGCTTTGATCTCTTAACACAGTATCTCTGTGTTCCTCAATACCAGCATCGTGTTAGCCAAGTATGAGAGGCATACAGATACAGCGCAGTGGCTCTCCTTGATCGCTCGTTGAGCCTAAACAACCTCTGGCCTCCATGGGGGGGCGAGCTGCAGGAGATGTTGACGGAGGCAGACCCACATCGAGAATCCTTTTCTTTTACAAAGAGTTATGCATGGCTTGATTGGCTACTGTGGGCGTGGGATTCAGGATTCATTGCTTTCTGTTTGATGTGTTTGAAGGGTTTCTCCTGATCCTAGCCAGATACTTTGATCTCTATAAAACAAAATATTCTCAAATCCCATAGTCCTGCCTGAGAGATTAGCGTCCATATATGCATAAACATCTAAGAGGTGTTCAACTAGGCCACTGGTCAGGTCACATGACTATCAACTAAAGCAGGTCCTCACATCTGAACTTCTAAAGGTGTTTATGTTTGTATGTCTGATAATTATCCAGGCAGAGGATTATTTTTCTGATAAATGAGGGCAGTCTCATTTAAAAGTGAAAGATTACGGTTAAGGTGTGCGCAATGGATATTACAAAAATAATTAGACTGGACTGATTAGAAGTTTCTTATGCATAAGGAAAGATGGTCTGTTGATGTTTGTACAAAACTAAATTACAAACACAGTGTCTCATGAAAACAACTACAGTGTAGAGTAGAAGGAGAGTTTAACCAAAAGTCAAAGATCTCTATGTGCACAGTTATATTTAGGTTACTAATTACCTTTAGCAATAAACAGGTAGGTCTAATGGTCTCCCTGCAGGGACATGGCTTTGTTTGTTATGTCCATTTCATTGCAAATTATATGATAATTTCATGGCTAGAATATTAAGTTTTAAGACTTTATTACTGATGAGTTCTTCTGGTTGAATATACAAAGAAATAACTTGAGTGGTTTTAGGAACGGGAACTTTTTCAATTGTTGAGACAAAATATCTAAGAAGTTATAATCTTGGCCGTTATATACAAGGTAAATACAAGGTATTTATGGTGTTTAATAAAATGTGGACTGTGAACTTGAAAATGCATGACACACAAAGAATATTTACTCATGTATCAGGTACTTGTCCTTTACTGAAGTATTTTTTATTGCATGCCACTTTATGGTTCTACTCCATTATATAATATAGTACTTTAATATAATATAGTATTGTTAACTGCATTTATCCGACAGCTGTAGATACAGTATTTCGCTGCTTAAATAGTTCAAAAGACTATAATATGCATATAAAATATGATGAATCGTGATACACTAGATTTAACCATGGTGTGTAGAATGAGTGGAATTAGCTCCACAGCGGCCTACTTTAACATTAAGATCTTTAACAGACCATGCAGCTTTAATTTCTTACAATTACAATTTTGAAGGCTGGACCTTTACTTCTAATGGACTAGTTTTACATTGTGGTATTTATACTTTTACTTAGCAATCAGAATACTGTTTGTACCGCTGATAATAAATTACATGACTAACTAAATAGATAGCAGCAATTTCTAAATCCCTTGAAATCCAATTATTGACACCGTAGATCAGTGTACATCCTGAAGCGATCATATTTTATATAGGTCTGTGTTCTGGCACTGAATTGATGGTTTTATTAATATTTCGGAAACTGATCGAACCCTCATCCTTCAGCACTGTGAGGCTTCACTGACTCTTTTTTTCCCCGAGAGGAGCTCTGTGACCTTGTTAGATCTTCCTCCAATGCACCACCCTTGATCACATACAGGCCGCACTTAAACACCGTAGGATTATACTATTTAGGTCCCAATTAAATTCACAGCAAGGAAATTGGATCATAAACTCTTTAAAGGATCGTTAACAATCATTAGACAGGATAATGGCATGGCAATCAAAATATGTTAAAAAAATAAAAAAAAAACTTCCAAAGTCTTTTCGTGACTTTGTTATTTTTGGACATTTTCCAAGCTGATTAATGTAGAATTGATTGATTTACAGTTGTAATTAGCTGTCTCCTGCATAGATGCATAATAATCATATATCTCCCTGCTTGTTTTAAAGTATTAATTGGTTTCATTAACAAAAGCAGTTAATTGAATAACAATTAACAAAGTTGGTGATGGCATCGACGTAGCGCGTGCAAACTCCCTTGTGTTTTCCTTATGATGATAATGAAACCACCTTTTTATCAGATTGGAATTTTGTGTGTTGGACTATGTAATGACTAATATGATATTGAGCTTATTAGTTTATTCGTGTGGCTCACTGAGGCGTTAAGCTGGTGTTGAGCACGTTGTGTTTAACAGGTAGGCACCATATGCTGCCTTAATCAGACATTGGAATCACATTTGGTTGTTAAATTGTCTTCCAATAAAAGCAGGTAGTAAAACAACTCAAGTTAATTCAATTTCAGGCGAGTTTGGGTGAAGTGAACAGCTGTTCATGTTTGTTGTATTGTTTTAACATTCCCTCTCTTGTTTTTTTGTTCTTCCTTTTTAAAAAAAAAAAGGTTTAACTCCAACAGCCTGTTTGTTCTTCAACTTTTCTTGTAGAAAATAGAGATGGAGGGTGGACTAGCTGTCCACTCTCCTTAAAAGAAGACAATGCCAGGCATATTGTAGTGACAGCTTGCATTGTGTGTGTGTGTGTGTGTGTGTGTGTGTGTGTGTATGTGTGTGTTTAAGAGAAAGAGAGAGGAGACGGGACAGAGCATGTGTGCGTGTATGTTAGAAAAACAGAAAAATAGAGAATGTGTGTATGTGTGTGTGCATGTGTGTTGCAGTGACAGCTTGTATTCTCCGTGATTAATGATGTGCTGTGTGACTTGATAAGTGCTTCGGAGGACCAACGCTTGTTTCAATTAGACCTTGTGAAGGTCGCGACGCCGCGCCGGCCTCTCATTATCATATCCATAATCAATCCACATTATCATAGGAGAATGTGGAATGGATGTGTGATATCTTGGTCATACACACACATTCGGAGATGAGCGCACACACAGACACCTAATCACATACCAAAACACAATGACGCACACTCTCACTCACAAGACCACGCACACACACACACACACACACACACACACACACACACACACACACACACACACACCCTTCACTCCAAGTTGATTTGAACCATAACAGTGGCTGTCGGAACGGATTGTCTGTTCAGATTAAGAGTGTGTTTCTGAGAATTAAGCAGCGTTGATGGTGGTGGCATTTCAGATCCCCTCTGCAGACACAAATGCCAAAACATCATTCTGTCATCCCCTCCTTCTCTCACACACACACACACACTCGCATACGCACACTTAACCAGGACCCTGGGGCATTTTTAATAGAGGCGAAGTGATTCGTATGTTTTTACTCCTCTAATGAGAACAGATTGAGTGGTATTTACACTTCATCGGCTGATCTAACCACCTACACATTTTCCTCATGCTTCTGCTGCTCACTGGCCAAAACAGACATGTGGAAAGGACCAGAGCTTGGCTTTCAAACAGCGACACAACATGAGTATTATCTTTGTCTCTTTGGCTCATGATGGCACTACGGCAAGATAAATATGAACAGGAAACCTGTAGCTAGATTTAGTTTCTTAAAGGAGGCTGTGTGTATTTGTCTCAAACAGTAAAAATGCTGAGGAAAAGGAGACTGAAAAAAAGATTCAAATCTCTGGCAAGCACATTGGTCCAGGGAATGTTTAATTTAATCAGTAAGTCTACCTGAGCTCAAAACATAGGCCTACAAAAACGGCAAACACAGGTCACCTATTTCATCCAAAAACATTCAAACAACAAGCTAATGTAAGCTAAATGATACAATAACATGAATCAAGGCAAAAATCACACACTACTGGGGCAATAATAGGACTCAAAGATATAAAAAAATTAATCAACTCTGTAATATTCAGTGCAGGGAGAATTTCCCCAGGTGGTCAGGATCACAAAGTCTGATGAGGGGAAACTTAAATACTTGAACAAGCTTGAGCTAGCATCGCACTCCTCATTGTCAAACTCACAATGGACCGTTAAAATAAAGGATAACAATCGATGCAGCAGAAGCAGAAATATCATCTTTTTTTTATTCCATGCATCCTTCTTCCTTGTAAAAACCTGCCGCCTACATTACCCAGGATGCAACTTGATTGCCGACAGTTTAGTCTGAGATCTGGGTGTGTTATGCTAGTAGCGGCTAATGCGGCCTTGAGCCACTGCGTTAGCCTCAAGCAAAGCAAGCTACAGAGATCTCATTTATTTCTAACTCCATACCCACAGATTTATTTTCATTTTCAAACTTGTAGTCTTCAGTCCAAGTCGATGCTGACTTAAGTGGCATCACTTGAGAAACTTAATCAAATTTCACATGGCTCCCTCCGAAACTTTCCAAAAAATACATGGCAGGTGATTGGATGAACCACCTGTCAATCAAAGTCTGGCAGAAGCCAGTCAGGTGAAGAGCTAAAACATCTCTTCCTTCGAGAAAAGCCTTGAGCGTCGTTCTTTGCTCTTCTTTCAGTGAAGAAATACTCTCCAGTTCTGATATAACTGATGCTATTGCAGCATCGTTAGGAGCCGCCATTACTGCTTTGAACAAACAAACGTCACACGCACCTAAACCACTGTCAGTATCTCCTCACTGAAAGCTATCTGACCACTGTGGTTGTGACACAAATGCATAATGCTACTAGAGGCCTAACAAGATGGATTTTCGTGTGATCTCGTGATATTGTAAGAATCCAGCCAGGTGAGTCATCCGCAAGACCTGTAAACAAACTCGGTAGAGTTCACCTTTAATATTACACAGTTTATGTATGAATTTGTTTCTTTCTTCTCCTGGATATGGCACACTGTAATTTTATACTTCACTTACTGGAGAGATTTTGCAGCATGTATCGGTTCATTGTTTCATTTCATGTGAGCTTAAGCACAATAGCTGCTGAAGGAATTAAACCTATGACCTTCCTGTTGTGAGACAAAGTCACTTCCCACCAGGGCATCCTGCAACCTACTGCTAACAGGGTTCTCTTAAATAACTGGTTGCTTAGCAGACCGTGGATGGATGAACTAAAATGAAAAATTAAACAAAACCTACCATCTAAGGTCATAATCACAGGTAAGTTCTTTAGGCTGACTTATTACTCATCAGGCCCTTGTTCATGTCACCATTTGTAGGCTAACTGGGTTCATATCGGTAAATCTATTATCAGAGGACGCCACTAGCCTGAAAAGTTCCAGTGCACTGCGGCCTGGAAGGTTAAAACTGAACGTCTCACTATATTAAACACTTAAAGGTGGGAATGAATCAGCTGTGCTTAACACTGATGGCTTTATCGTGTATTTTCTACAGATGGAGAAAGAGAGTCGTGACATTTCTTTTTGGCAAGGAAAAGGCCATACTCAGCAGGAGTTATCAAAGGCAAAAAGTAAAAAGTTCGAGTTAGCTATCTCTCTCTCTCTCTCCCCTTCTCTCTCTCTCTCTCTCTCTCTCTCTCTCTCTTCCCCTGGAGATACTCATGTTAAGCATAATTAAGCAGATTTGATTAGCATCAAGCCTGGCTTCCTCTCTTGACTTTTAATGAATGTAAATCTACCATCTACATCCTAAAGATTAATTTCTGCCAATTAAAAAACACAAGAGGGCTTATTGGAGAGAGAGGGGGGGTCGGGAGGAAAAGAGTGTTAAAGTCCTTTGAGTTGGAGTACAGTCAGAGTTTTATCCTCTTCCCCCCTTGTCTTATGGTGAGTCTCTGGAGATCTGTGTCTCTCTCTCCCTCACGACCAAGATCATTATCAGCACAATGTTCCGTGAAAGCCACTTTGAAAGGACTGCGAGCTCCATATGTAAATTATGTGTGTGTGTGTGTGTGTGTGTGTGTGTGTGTGTGTGTGTGTGTGTGTGTGAGGACTAGATGAGTAAAACAGTACAGTTAACAGGTAAAAGGGGTCAATTTGTCAAGACAAGGTTATTTCCCCCTGAGCCTTTGTACAGTCTCTCATCTCTCTGGTTAGACTCTTTTTGGATCCCTTTTGATTCAAATTCTTGTTGATTTAAGATCATGATGGTACAAACAACATTACAATAATGACAAAACAATGGCAGCAGGTATGAGGTGCAACATGAATTAAATGTAAAACATCTTCTAAGAAGGCACCTGATTTACATATTTGGGTTTTTCACTGACAAAATTTAATTAAACATGGATGAACAAGTAATTTGGCAAGTGCATTTTCCTTAATTTCGCCATGCTTTCATTCTTACCATCAAACAAAAAAAACTGTCATTAAAAAGGACAGATACCTTATTGTTCCTACTCACATCTTAATATCAATTTATGTTAAATTTGAACTGGTATTTAAATTCAAACTCTTTAAATTGAACATGAAGATCACACCATAAACACCTCAGAGTTTTAAAATTGAGTTTTCATTATGCAAGACTCTTATTAAGTTTCTGTTTGTATTTTATTCCTCTGCTATAATCAGATTTAACAAGTCTCTCATAGAGCATTTAAACATGGAGAATATTTGCTCTCAAGACAAATAACTACAGTAATCAAGACAGAGATAATAGGCTACAATTATACAACTATTAGTCACAAACGATGTTGTGGGAAGCTGATGCCATGAAGGTTTAAACATGCTTTAAAGAAGACGGATTGAGTGCTATCAGAAGCATTAAATACTAAAGTGTCGTTAGGCGTTCATAAATAGGCTTATCCAAAGTTTATGTAGGCTAATCTTTGCGCTCTCCCTCTCCTCTCTCTCCCTCTCTGTTAATGTGTCTCTCACTCTCTAAGAACAAACCCAGGCTCCACCTCTTTATGATAATGTGACAGTAGCATCTCCAGCTCGGAGACAAGCCTCCTCTCTTTCTCATTCAACTATGTGATCTGTTTTTTTCCCACACACGGACCCTGTCTCTTCTCCTCTCCTCTTCTTGTATCCCCCTCTTCTTCTCCTCGGCGCACTCAATGCGCAGCTCCCTCTCCGTAGCAAAAGGAAACCGCATTTGTCCGGCGAAAGTTACTTTCTTAAAACAGTTTAAAGTTTACTTTTGTTTAAATCCTCGGACATGACTACCATGGCCACTCCGGCTGCTCCGGCTCTGCTCCCCGCCGCTACACTCGGGCACCACCCGTCGCCGAGTCCCGTCTCTCCGGTCACCAACTCCCCGCCACCTGCGGCCACCTCCGCCGCTTCCTCCCCGGCTCCTCCGGTGGCGCACCCGGCGCTGCTGCACCAGTTCAGGGCGGACCTCTTGCTGGCGAACGGGACCCCGTTGAAAACCGGCGGAGCTCCGGTGTCCGGCGGCGCAAAGCCGGTGTACGCCACCCCGTCGCCCGTGGAGAGCACGCCGCAGAACAACGAGTGCAAACTGGTGGAGGTGAAAGGTGCCAAGCTGGCCTCGTTCACGGTGAAAGACACGGAGCTCATCTGCCTGCCCCAGGCTTTCGACGTGTTTCTCAAGCACCTGGTCGGCGGGCTCCACACCGTCTACACCAAGCTCAAACGACTGGACATTGCCCCGGTGGTGTGCAACGTGGAGCAGGTCCGGGTGCTGCGGGGGCTCGGGGCCATCCAGCCCGGGGTGAACCGGTGCAAACTCATCTCCAGGCAGGACTTCGAGACGCTCTACAACGACTGTACCAACGCAAGGTGAGGCGCGCGTGGGGGACAGGAGAGAGGGGGGACAGTGCGACCCGGTCGTGATGGGGCTGATGTAGGGTTACCCGACTGATGTTTGAGGGGGGGTGCAGCAGGTGGGGTTATCTAAAGCAGGTAGCATTTAAAGGAGGGAACATATATCATTTTAGGGACTTCTTACCATCTTTGTGCTGTCTGACATCAGTCTGCAGGTCATGACAAAAACTTCCAGGATTCGTCACAAAAATCTAAATTGTAGGTCAATGATAGTTGATGATAAGTTTGCAACAACTTTATGGGGTAGGCCTTGATCCTAATATTTCAGTAATATTCCAGGACGTGACTGTAACTTTACTCTGATACCTGCATGAGATTCCTCTCAATTAAAAACTGATCGAGTCTTCTAGAAGCCACATTTACACATGTACGCAGCAGTATACTGGGACGAGGAATATTCCATGAATTCATTTATCTTAAAATATGATTTCATTAAGTTGTATCGGCGGTTGTATACCATTTGATGATGGCTGACTGGAGGTCCAGTTTACTTACTCACTGCTGGGCCTGTCACTATTTACCATTTTAACAGATGATAAAAGCTGCGATGTTGTTGACGATAATGAATTTTAGTAATCCTAATAAAACTAATCTTTAAAAGTTTGTCATGTTATCAAACACTATGATCTCTCGCTCTCTCTGACACACACACACACACACACACACACACATACTGTCTCTCTTTGACACACACACACACACATACACACACACAGACACATGCACACATTGAATCTGACACTGTCATTCTGAGAAATTGATTCTTCACAGAAATTAATTAATTTTCATTTGGCCCCAAGCGGCAGCTTAAATCAGGACAAGCTCACTCACTCACTCACTGATCCCTTTGCTCTCTCTCTCCTCTCTCCTTCCCTCCCCCCCTCTCCCTCTCTCTCCCTCCTTAATAACTCGCTGTCTTATCATATCAACACTCTTTAGCCCTGAGCATCAGAACAGAGGAGATGATTAAATGAATTCTCGGTATTTATGATGCGATTATGTAAATTAGCTGTTTTGCAGAACTCTGATGGTGACCAACTACATGGGTCATCAATCCAATGCGCCACAGAGATGTTTTGGATAAAGGGGCCATAATTTGGCTTGGATTTGTGGTTTCCTGGTGCCTCAGTCTGCTGTTGTGCAGACCACATGCTCATAACAGCATGGGTTTGAATCCAGTTGAGTGTGGATTAGCCTTAGTTAGGGGAATTTATATTATTTGATAGTTAATCCCTGCTCCTTGGAGCATGAATGATCCAATTTACACCTGCCATTAAATACAGAAAGAGGATGTGCCAAGATGTGTGCAGATAGACACCAAAAACAACCCTGATTTTGCAATGTATTGCCTACTTATTGTGTTGTGTTTCATGGGTGTAGGTCAAATAATTCAGGTGCTTTATTATGGCTCTACTTTTAACTTTAAGCTTTGATGCAAGCTTTGACTTGTTGAGAAAAACCAGAAACGCTCTAAAAAGAAACCAACCTTTATTGAGAATCAGCTCCCGGCTCCATGTGCACGGATTAGCACCTGCGCTTAAGCGTCTGAGGCCCTCCAACCAAGACAAAATCCAGATGCATCTTCAGGCTGCTTTGGGATTTCTTCTATGTCAGGTGTTAATGGGAACGTTGTTATACAACCACTGAAAATACACAGTCTCCGCCGTCTCTAATTATCCACACAACACTCAAACAGCCTTTAGTTAATGAGATCTGAAAACATCACTCGACTGAAATCTTCAAACGACTTCCGTGATTCTTTGTCTGAGGGCTTCAAATGTGCTGCGGTGGCCATTAGCATCGGCCCCCCGAAGTAGAAGTTTCTAAGTAATCCCTGGTGTGGATGGAGCAACATACAGGAGCAGGAAAAAAAAACAACTAAAGCGTTGGACTCTGGATGGTTATCGTTAAAGAGGCGAAGGCCGGTTCATCTCCAAGAACATGATGTTACGGCTCTCTGACAGCGTCAGGGCTCAGTGAGGTTTTTGTTACTGATTAAGACAGCCATCACTTATTATTTTCCAGTCCAGCACAGTCAGACAGGCTGGAGGGGAAATAACAGCCTTGTCTGATAGTTTAACATGACTAACAGAACATTTTACATGGATTCCTCCTGTTTATTCTTTTTGGCTGTTTGTTCAATTCGTTGGCTCTTTTTTTTTTTTTCAAGATTAAGCAAAACAGAGATTATGAAAATGTCCTTTGTTTATCATACATCTTTCCATCTCCGCTTTGTCTCACTCTTTACTCCTGCTGTGCACACACACACACACACACACACACACACACACACACACACTGACCACTGACTCATCAAACCATGAAGAAGGGCAGACTTCACCCTCAGTCAAAGCCTAGTTATAATTCATGCATAGGTGGCACACAAACACACTCTGTCATCTCCTAACACACAAACTCACACGGTCACGCCTGTGTGTTTGCTGGCTTTTGCTGCTAAATGACATTAGTTCCACAGAGAGAACATGGCGTGTAGGAGGCAACCTGATCCTCCGTCCTTTTCTTTCTCCCTCACAAAGGAACAGTTTCATTCTCTGTTAGGAACACACATCAAACAGCTCGCTCAGGTCAAACTCTGTGTGTGTGTGTGTGTGTGTGTGTGTGTGTGTGTGTGTGTGCCTGCGCATATATCATATATTGTACATATATACTGTTTGTAAACTTTGTGTTGAGTACACAAATGTCAACCTTCAACATAAAAGTTTTATAGTGTGGAGAGGTAACAAGATCTCTTGTGACTTTTTGACAAAGCAGGTTTTAATAACAACACATGGTTTCTGCATTTGTGCGTGTGAACATCTTTTACACACAAAGACCTGAAAAGTAGCACTTATGTGTTTTCTAAGCAATGCTACTTTAAAGAATAAGTTCACCTAAATTACAACAAAAAAGAAAATCTATTTTATCTGTTGCCACTTGATGTCTACCAGGCACATAGTTTTGGTTTTCTTTGCCTGTATTTTAGTAGGTGAATGGAATTTTGTTTATGACCGTAAAACAAGTGCCTTTCCAGAAACAATGTCCTTGTTACTTTATATTTCAGATAATGGTTTTCAGATGACTTAATTTCTCTTTAGACCTCCGTCTGTAGAAAAAGTCCCCATAAAAACTGTGTTGTTTTTTTTTCTAATGGCATGAGCGCCACAAACAAAATAGCGTTCTCCTCCATTGTTTTGGGGTGGAAGCAGAAAACTGCACCTCAAAGGAAATTATGTTCTATTATAATTTAGGTTGAGTAACCCTTTAAGTGATATGTTACAAAAAAAATTGTTCACAACTGAGTTCTTTGCAGCAACTACGGACATTTATGAAGCAGGAATAGAATAAACTTTAGGCAAACAAAGAAAAAAAACAACTACTTAGTTAAATCAAACAATTCATGATAAATGAGACAAAGTGGCCTGCGGAGTGCAACAAAAGCTGGCTCTTTGTGTTTCTCTGTGGCAAACCTCGGCCGCATAAGTTGGCAGCGGCGAGCCCTGTGTTGTGTGTATGTGTGGGAAGGTGGACTCCTCAAAGCCGAGCCCCACTGCCACGCCATAACTCACTGTCAAAGTCAGCAGCGTTAGGATGAAGGGGAGGATGGGGTGTGTGTGTGTGTGTGTGTGTGTGTGTGTGTGTGTGTGTGTGTGTGTGTGTGTGTGTGTGTGTGTTAGGGTGGGGTGATTATCTCAACTTTAACCTCCGCACTCTTTTGATGTTTTATAGAGAAGAGCACGGTGAGAAAGAGCGGGCCTCCATGTCTTCCACTATGACAGGTTTTAATAGGGTACACACACAGGCACACACACACACACACACACGGTCTTGACATCGTCTTGACCCTGGAATGTGGGAGAGGAATGCAAGGCGGTATCAGTTTAGGAGATCAGATTCTTGCCGTGATCAAACGTCCTGTCTGTGTCTGTGTGTGTGTGTGTGTGTGTGTGTGTGTGTGTGTTTTATCCTGCCTGCTTCTTTCATGACATCATCACACAGGCTTTCCTAATAACAATGCCGCATAAAGCTTTTTTTTTTTTTCTTTTTCATCCCCTTCCCGATTTTGAGAGGAAGATCACAACATCAATCTTTCCCTGCGTTCTCTGACCAGCAGCATAAGTCTTCCTGCGCACGGCGACAACGATATGATTTATCAAACCGGACCGTGACGGCGAATACAAACCCCGTGTGATAAACACAGATTGAAAGGATGGGAGCATGGGAGCTGTAAACCGGCGCTAATATATTCCAAACAAAAATCTTGTTTGAGCTAGTTCTCCGACACACACTCGCATAAACACACATACACAGCTGCTACCTATCAGCACCTCAGTCCCTCCAAGTCAGTAGCTGTTCCACTGTTTTGACTGCAACACTTCCTCTGCTTTCATTACTTTTCTTTTTCCACACAGTGTGTGTGTGTGTGTGTGTGTGTGTGTGTGTGTCTGTATGTGTGTTAGCGGGGAAGAGAAAGATCTGTCATCTTTGTTATGTTTTGTTTCTGTTCCACCTGTGCTAAGCTCCAGCTGCCATGTTTGGCGTTTCATGTTTCAGGTAACACACACACACACACTAAGCAAAGCTAAGCTTGGAGGGCAGAACTCAATGTACAGAGTACCTTTCTTTTTTTTTTTTAAATATGTGTGTGTGTGTGTGTGTGTGTGTGTGTGTGTGTGTGTGTGTGTGTGTGGCCGGAGCATTGGCATGAGGGAGGACGTCTGGGTGAGATTTTAATTAAAGTTTGAGACAAAGAGGTCATAAGCCATACACCCCCTCCTCTACACACTCACACACCTTATATATACACACACACACACACACACACACACACACACACACACACACACACAATGAACTGTTTTCTCTCTCCCCCCTCCTCTCTCTCATTCCATCCCCACAGCTTGATGACTTTTCCATGAAAGGCTTTTTCATTAATCCTACCTCAGGGAACCGGTGCTCTCCAACCTCACACACGCACACACACACACACACACACACACACACACACTCACAAAACACACACGCATGCTCAACACACACATAGACCTCCCTCTACGGGTCACTTTGATGTATCAACGCACTTGCAGACTAAACACAAAATTAGGTTCCAGTTCTTTATGCCCGTTAAAATACAACATATACACACCCACTAACAAGAACACAACACACACACACACACACACACACACACACACACACAGTACACACAGGCCATTAATTAGTGTGTGCAAATAAACAGTAGTAAGGGAAAGGGAAGCGGCTGCTGTAAAAAACAACCACAGACTTTGTGGTCTGTGTGTTTTATTTCCCCTGACCGGTGTTGGCCTCTGCATTTGTGTGCATGTGTGTGCGCATTTGTGTGCATGTGTTTGTGTGCGTGTGTGTGTGTGTGTGTGTGTGTGTTCATTTAAGGTGTTCCAACATCAGTTGCAGTGGAACTATGTTGCTTTACCTTCAAACCTGAAAACTAAAAATACATTTCCTGCTTTTGTTAAGCACAGTATGCCTCTCTATATGCACTGCAAAGAATATTGTGTGTGATGTGAATGCACCCCGCCTCCGAAAAAACAACACTAACAGACAGACAGACACACACACACACACATGCACTCACAATTCATCCTTCTTGCACATTCCTGCTGTCTGTCTGTCAGGGTGTGTGTGTGTGTGTGTGTGTGTGTGTGTGTGTGTACATTTACCTGAGTGTGTCTCTTTCACTGTCTACGTGCCTGTGTGTGTGTGTGTGTGTGTGTGTGTGTGTGTGTGTGTGTGTGTGTGTGTGTGTGTGTGTGATATCTGATGTCAGCTGTCACATCCCAGTCGGTCTGGGCCCATAATAAGAGACAATAATAACAACTCATTAAAACTGAGGGCAGGAACTGTGGAGCTCATCGGCTCATCAAATTAACCTTTGAACACTTCATACACACACACACATATCACACACAACCACACACACACACACACACACCGGTGTGCGCTCACACGCACTCAAGCTACCTGTTTTTCTCCCACAGTTAGTGACTACCCAATCTTTCCTTCTGTCTTTTTGTCCCCCCCCCTTCTCAGCCAGTGGGTGTGTCAACAGGGGATTGGTCCTTTCTGCCGGGTAATTGATGAATTATATGCAATATGCAAATGAGGCGCCATTAATCTCCTGACTGACAGCTTCGTTTATGGGGCCTTAATGACGGCTGGATTAGATTCTAATTAAAATCTGCTCAAAGACACCCCACGCTAGGAAGCTGCTGCTGCTGCTGCTGCTAGTCCATCTCTCCCCCTTTTTTTTTTACTCTACTTCCCCACCTTTTCTCACTCTCTCGGACTCTCCCTCTATACGTTTCTTCTCCTCTCATTTTACATCTCATCTTTACCTCCATCTCCATTTTCATCTTTATTGTTGTTGATTCTTTTGCCCTCTGTCACGCGTTTTTCTGTCCCCTCTTCTTTTTCCCCTCTTTCCCTGACTCTGTCTTTTAATATCACACACACACACACACACACACACACACACACACACACACACACACACACACACACACACACTTCACAGACACATATACTCGCCCACAGACGATCATGTGTTATCCAATGTCAGGTTGCCATGAAAGGAGATGAGCTGCGCTGCTTTGTCATTAAGCCTGATGTGGCCCGTGTCATTTCCCCTGTCAGGACATTCACACCGTTTAGTCAGAGCCAAAGTGATGTCTGACAGCTTTTCACATACCTCCTCCAGGATTGATTGAGCATGCCCGGCTCAATCAAACCATGTGAATCTGCTTGTAGTCGCAGCCTTTATTGAGGAAATTTGTGACATGGCGGGAAAAAAAAGGGAATGACCAAATGAGGAAAGGATGGCGAGGGAAGGAGGCGAGCAAACACATTTAATAAGCAAACAAACGAATGAGTAAGCTGAACAGTAATGAGCTGCTTTATTGATGCCATAGGGAAACTCCTTTTTTGCTTGCTCGTATCCACAGGGAGGTCAAATTTGCTGTACAGAAGCCTTCCTGCAACCGCTCAGGTTTCAGTGTTTTGCTTGTTGACACTTCAGCAGGATCAGAGGTTTACAGACTGAGGGGCAGTTTCTCTAACCAGCCCACCCATCTCCGTCACAGCATGAAGAAAGGGGGGGAGTATTAAGTGTTAAAGTGCCTAATGACTAATGTTAACCTGTGTTTTTTGCCTGCAGTTCGAGGCCGGGACGACCGCCCAAGAGGCTGCAGAGTGTGACAGAGGGCGGGACTCACCACATGCTGTCCCACAGCGGTCTGATGCATGCTGGGATCATACCTCCTGCAGGTGACCACCCAGGCCTCACTACGCACTTATGTACCTATATACTGTATGTGCACAATGTGTACAGTAGAAACAATATCACATGCACACATACTAAACAACCACTGTTGAGAGTAATAATATCTGACACCATATAATTATGATGTCCACTATGCATCTGAAATTGACACATCTGACATATTCTAGTTCCAAAATAATTTCCACGAATGTAAGGACAAAGATTTTTTTTAAATCTTTAATTTGTGTTTTAATTTAGCTTTTTTTTCTCACAAAATCACAATGTAACAAGGAGAACACGGACAGTGGCGAAGTATATATATTATTAAAAATGTTCCTTGTTTGGAACACAAATTGCAGTTACTGACACGTGTAGTTAGGTTCAGTTCTTCAATGCAAAGATTTAAAATGTGTAAATATCAAAAATAAGTGATCAGAATAAATGAAAGAATATATGATAAAAAACAAAAAAATATTTTGCTCGTTTGACTCAAATACATGCATTTAATTTAATGCATTTTTTAAATATTAAATGTATAATTGATATCTTTGCTATTTGGGAGACAACAGTTCATTTATTATTCGGCGATAAAAGTCACTTGGCTCAAAACAAGTCAATTGACTTGCCAATGTATTCTGTATCAAAGATCCATTAAAAGGAGAAAGCCTCTCTGACTCTCTAAATCCCCCTTTTCTTTTTCCATAAGGTCAAGGTTTGTAATTCTTCAGAACTGTACAGAAGTCAAAGTGGGAATCCCTCTTTTGGCTCCATGAGCTGCTTTAAACAGTGAATTAGTGACACATTGTTGCTCCAGCCCTCAGAGGAGCTGCTGGCAAAGTTCAAATTCTGTTCTCTTTTCAGCTGTCGGGAAGTGAAAGCAACGACCTGACAGCCAGCTGAGTTACTCCCATCAGTTTAAAGAAAAGAGCAGGTTGCTTATGCGGGACAGACACAGGATTTGGCAGTTTTCTACTTTTCCTTACAGATCCCCAAAATTATACATTTTTACTGATCATCAATAGTGTGAGGAGGCGGGGTTCTGGGAGGCGACCTGTGTGTTGATTACTAAAATTAGCATACACACTGCTGACACTCGAGAATCAACTCATAACTTGCAAGTTGGCCTTTTTTTTCTTGAATTATAAGTACACAAAGTCCTCAGTTAAGTTGAGCAAGATTCTTAATATATAGGCCTTTGAAATCACTTTTGTTTTTGCTTTAAAGTGTCCAAGAAGAGGAGTTAAAATGTTTAATTTGTTTGTGACAAAAAAAATTCTTGCGTAAACGACACCCAAGCTCATTAATTGTCTCTTCAATTATGAAGTTGTAGGATAATTAAACAATTTTTAATGTATGGACAGGTGAAAAGATGAGCGTAAATAATTGAATGTAGGAAAATCTATTATTTGTAATGTCAGAGTCTGTTTTGTATATTTGAACAGTCTTAGTCAACTGCCTGCTTAAGGCCATAGTGCTGCTTGTTCTTGTGTGTGTGCGCGTGTGTGTGTGTGTGTGTGTGTGTGTGTGTGTGTGTGTGTGTGTGTGTGTGTGTGTGTGTGTGTGTGTGTGTGTGTGTGTGTGTAGCACAGAGAAAGGGAGAAAAGTAATTGTCGGCACCTCACCGCTCTCAAAGTTGCCCTTGGCTTTGTGCTCTTCACTGCAACCTGATCTTTTCATTCCCTGCCTCAAAAGAAGCCATTTTCTGTTAGCTCCGCTTCCTCTCACTGTTCAAAGGTGCTTGAGAGTATGTGTGTGTGTGTGTGTGTGTGTACGTGTGTGTTGTGCATGCGTGAGTGTTCAAGAGCATCTTTCTCAGTGGGAAAAGAGTCTTTTTCCACCAAAGGAGAGGGCACGGCAGCAATGTCAGCGCTACTGATTAGAGCTGGCCACATGAGAGGGGAGAAAGAGACAGAGAGCGGGAGGACATTTGAGCGTAAAAGGCAGGGAAATTCTTTGATGTCATCCTCCTTAGTCTCTTTCTCTCGCCTCATGCACTCACACATACACACACACGCAACACGGTGGCTTATGTCCCGCTGTGATGCTGACATTTGAAAAGGTAAAGTAAGGAGAGGGGATGGGAGGAGAGCAAGAGAAGAGGGCAGGAAAGAGAAAGAGAGAAGATGAGAAGAAAAGGAGCAATTTGTTGTGGTTGTCTACGTCTTAGACGGACAGACTATTCACCGTAGAAAAACCCGTCGTGTGTAACAAAGACGTAGCACTCGGCAGTTCAGTTTGTTGCAAACATTCAGATGTATCAAAGATCAGGAAATTAAGACTTATGGTTTGTTTGCGTTTCCTCAAGTCGTGTTTGCACAGTTGTGGGGTTTGTCTAACTTTAATAATTCCTTGTGTTTGTCTGTATTAGTGCAAGGGATATTTGATTTTCTGTGGCATAAGAGGGACTTTTAAAGGTTGATCTGAGGGTCAAACTACCTTCTGGGGTTCAAGACACAAATTAAAATGCGGCTCAGCCCTCCTGCCACGTTTTGTCACTCTCCATTTCTTAATATCCAAAAGTGCACAACCCCTATTAAAAAAGTATCTTCACTTTTTTTTTTTTTCCTAATGCTTTTAATTTGTACTGACAAAAGAAGTACTCTCTGGCTAAAAGGTGGAGCTGCTGCCGCCGGTTAGTGTCGCCCTGTGTGCTGTGCTGTGGGGTGTGATGTCCCTGTGTGGGAGAGATGAATGTCTCGGCTTGTTCCTATCACTGCTGATTCCCCGGCAGACTAAATGGCCGGTGCAGCGGTGCAGTCAGAATGAATGGCTGGCCTCTGTCTTCCCATGACAACCTCCTGCCTACCCACTGCTCTAATCCTCCACCGGGGCCATTGATCTGCCTCTTATTGATTCGTCTTCTTCTTTCTTTTTCTTCCTCTCTCTCTATATATCTGTCTCCCTCTCAGATCTGTCTGCCCTGGCCAAGAAGATCAAGCTGGAGGCCATGGCCGGTTACCACAGCAACCAACAACATGGCGGGCATAACGGAGAGAACGGCGACCACAACCACGGACTGAGTGAGTGTCGTCCGGTGTCCATCCACTCACACACACACACACACACACACACACACACACACACACACACACACACACACACACACACACACACACACACACACACACACACACACACAGATGTGCATCGGCCCGATATATTTAGCTATGGTCATATAACACGTCACACTTGTTGTTGTCTATACACGTCTGTGATGCCAAGTCAATACGACTTGAGCAGCTGTATTTATGGGCAGCTACTGAATCAAGCTGATTAAAACCAGGATGTGACATTACCTCTCCTCACCGGTACGGTTTCCTATGAGAGACAAAAACAAACTACAGCAGCAATGAGTCAGTTCTTCAGATGAAATTGGAAATAAACATCTGGGTCAGGTAATCCAAACCATCAAAACATGAGGAGATATATTTTTTTATCACCAGGTTTTTTTCCAGAATGTAATACATGCCTGTAAGGGTGAATATCTCCTTCTGCTTGGATTTGTTTGCATACTTGTGGGATTCAGTGAGATGAGAAAACACAGTTGGTCATCCTCTCTGCAGCCCCCCAAATATTGCCGGTAAATCATTAGCACATATTAGTCATCACATCAAGAGAGCATAGACCCAAACCAGCTCTGTTAGTCATGCTCAGCATGGCATTCGTCTGTCATATCGAGTAACATTAGATCAGGGGTTTACTGGAAGAGAAGTCTTTGCATGTTCTCATCCCTTTGGCTACTTGTGCCGGTATAATATTTAGTCATATGATATTAAAAACTGTTACTTTGCACTGATTCCTGGCTTTGCATTAAAGGAAAGGCAGCCAGCAAAAGTGGACGAGACCAAGCACACCCGGATGATAGAGAGATGAATAAGATGAGAGGCTGAAGCCAAATCAATAGTCTTCTCTCTAATTCACTATCCTGAATGCAAACGACAAATGCTGGACAATCGATGGGGGAACGAACGGACGCACGCACACACACACACACACACACACACACACACACACACACACACACACACACAGGCCGCACCGCCCCCACTGTTATCGACAGGTTAAAGCGACATCAGTGTGTTTAGACAGATGACAGGGCTTATGGGGGTCTGTGTGGAATACGCTATCAACCTGGGACGCATACACACACACTTACTATGAGGCGCATACCGAAGGCTTTAGGACAGAAATTGTCCTTGTGTTTTTTCAGAAATTAGATGGAGACAAAAGTAAAATCCCTGTATATTTGAGCCTAGTGCCTTTATGTTTTTTGCTTTGACTGTGTGTGTGTGTGTGTGTGTGTGTGTGTGTGTGTGTGTGGTAAATCTTTTTCTCTACTCATGTCTGTGAAACACTCCCAGCCTTAAGCATTGTTTACCATTGCATACGCTCCGTTACAACTGCCGGCATCTGTGCGCAGTTAGGTGGCATGGTTACCACCAGCCATTATAAACCTGTAAAGCCTAATCACTGTTAATGATAGAGTCAAGTGGAAACACACACACACAAACATACAGCGTAGGCATACATGCACACATAAGAACGATGTGTTTTTTCCATACCGCCACCCACGGCCTTATGGGAAGGATAGGCCCCTACCAGGGCTTTAACCACTACAAAGGCAATCTCAGATTACACACACGCACACACTCACAAATGCTGAGTGTGACACCTTATGGGCTGGGGAAGAGCGGGGAGCAGCCATTTCTGCATTTAACAAGATCTTCTGGGAAATTTACAGTAACTGTTTGTTTACAGTAATGGTTTGTTTGGATAAACATAAGAGAGGCACTTTGACTTTTGATGTTTTTTAATGAAACATAAGAGAGAGTGATGGGAGGGCAGAGAAAGTGAAGAGAGGGGGGAAAACAGAGTTAAGAAGAAGGAGAGTGAAAATGAAATTATAGAGGGGAGGGGGGGGGGGGGGGTTACAAAAGTGGAGCGCTGGGTTCTAAACCAAGGCTTAATATTTGGAGTTGGCTGCTAGTTTATTGTCGGAGCATCTGGTTATTTAGCTCCATTCAGACAGATCTTTTGTTTGGATTGGTTTCTGCTCTGGGCAAGTGAGAGACTAATCTGCCAAATGCACAAAGCACTGCACATATGTCCGGCGAGCCCGACTCGTAAAGTCAACGCCTCACTCTTTATTTCTTAGTTTGCCCTTTTCTTTTTCTTTCTCTCTTTCTTTCCTTTCCATCCATTATTTGTTCTGTTTCATCCCCCCTCTTTGGATAGCCTTTTTTTGTTTCCATGCACTCGTTCTATTATTTGTGACAATTGTGTGGAATAGAGTCCAAGATTTTTTCCTTTGTGTTTATAATTACCCAGCGTGCATTGCTGGCCCAGCACCAGGACTGCCATCAGCTTCTTTTGTTCCACTTCCTCCCTGTGTTTCTTTTGTTTTTGTTTTTCCTTTTATTAAATGATAAATATTTATGTCATTTTCTCCCCCCCAAACAGGATTGTTTGTTTCATGAATAGAGGGACTGCAACAACCCACTAGGGTGCTGTAGAGAGGAAGGATTTTCTTTAAAGATAGTGGATGCCTGTGTTAACGAGAGGAGTGTGAACAACAGATTGGCCAAGATAATAAAGAGTTTGGTTTGAGCCGCTGAAAATGTGTTGGGTTATCGTCAAGAACACCGAGAAAGAAAAGTTAGATGTTTTCTCTTGAATTCCAGAGAGGCTGTGTTTGTGCTTTTGTGTAGTAATGAGCAGGGGAAGTGTTTCTCTGTCATGTCCTCTTCTACCTCCCTCCCGTTTTCTCCTTCTCTCCTCCCGCTCTTATCTTTTTCCACACTCCACGTCTCTAGACCGCTCACACATATTTTCGCGTTGTGGTTTAGAAGCAGAGCAGTCATCCAGGTAATATTGACTTCACAGAGGAATGACTTTGGAGTCCAGTTTCAAAAAAATGTCAGTTCAGTACACGGCACAGGGCTGAGCAGAGCCTTTTAAATTGTGATGGATAAATACAACTGAAGCAAAAATGAAGGCAGAGGGAGAGCAGACCTGTTTTATGTTGGGTGCATGTAAAGTGCAGCTTTGATGGCCTTTAAACAGAGCTGCTGGTCTGACCTTCTATGAGAACCAACAGACTCTTACTGTAATCTCCTGTGCACTTCCTCCTTCAATACTTCTGTTTTCTCTTCTATTTTATTCTATCCCCCCCCACCAGTTCTGGATCAGTTGCCCTTCATGATGATGTCACATCCTCTGATTCCTGCCAGCCTGGCGCCGGCCTCCGTTTCCATGGCAATGGGCCAGATGAACCGACTGAACACACTGGCCAGCATGGCCAACGCGGCGCGTCTCCACGCCAAGCCCCCCACCAGGACCCCCACCTCCGTCATTAAGGTGAACTCAGAGGACCATCAGCCAGAGTCCATGTGACACTCGGCATCTCATGACATGACTTTTATCATCTCATGACTTTTATTTACATAGTTGTTACAAGATTACACTACCTGTACACTACGTATTTTCTGTTCTTAGAATTCAAGATCTTTTGATCAGTATACGTGAAGAATCACGTTTCTATGGTTGTGGCTAAGAAACGTCAATTGTCTCGTGGTGGGTCCAAGTTCTGGATCACTACCATAATGTAATCAGTTGTTCTTTGGCTTAAGGCCAATCCCATATCTATTCATCAATATTTGAGATATCAGACAGAAACGCTGACCTTCTAAGCCAGGTTGGCTACTTTGCTTAAAAAGAGTGTTTTCACTCTCAAGAATAATTTAAAGGAGGTTTGGAACGATTAAAAATGTTGCCAAACATTTCAGATTGTCAGTCCTCACAAAGTCTTACATTACACCAAGTCCTCGTCAGCAGCAGGAAGTACCGTCTCCGGTCATAATTTTAACGAAGCATTGTTCAACCACTGGGCTAGGTCCCACAAATGATTTAAAAGCCTTATTGAAATGAGCACCACATTTTCCTGTAAACACCAAAGAATACCAATATATGTTTCCAAGCTTTTACAAGAATATAGTTTTGTTTTGAGAATAGGGGATTTGTGGATAACTCTATTCTGCCCTAGAAAGCCCAAACACAGCTGCTACATTTGGTCATAATTGGGACCAAACACGTTTTTTGACATTTTACCATAGAAAAACTATGACGACTCTGGGTCATAATAGGGGTAAGCTCTGGGTTTTAGAACCCGGCATCGCACTGCAGTCAGCAAATGCAAGAGAGCTGTATCAAGTTAAAGCTAGCATTAGCTAAAACTAAATGGACTTAGTGTAATTGAAAAATATCAGTTTTGATGGTAAAGTTCAGTTTGTTAACCATCATAACTTAATGAGACAGTAGCTATATTCAGTCATGTTGGAGAAGTAAAACAATTTCAGCAATTTAGCGGAGTAGCACTAACTTCCATGTCTGCTTTTGACTCTAAATTGGAATTCCCCCAATTTGGTGGGCTACGTTTGAATCACATATTTACATGCACTGAATTGTTAATTTGAATAATTTTTAATAATGTAAATGTACTATGCTTGTAGATAGAGAAAAAGACAGTAGATAGAGATACACAATCCCTATGAAGTTTTAACTGTGAGTAACCAAAATAACATATTGTCTTAAACAATCTAACGACTTAATTTTTCTCTTGCATTCACTGAAGATCATCCAACCCAGAATTCAGTATCTTCATCTTCAGTCAAATTAGTCATCCTCAAATTGCCATTAAATGGAAGCATAAATATATACTTTTTTGTGGTTTCTTTTATTGTTTGTTCTGTACTTTATACGCCGATATTTCTTGTTGTTTGGTAGGAGCGTGTGCTCGACAGCCCGTCCCCCTCTCCCTCATTGGAGGAAGCTCAGATGTCGTCCAATCACAGCAGCAGTGTGTCCAGTTCACCGTCCCACACAGAGCGCTCTGCAGAAACCACACGTGCGTACTTACCTGTGGTAAAGTGAAGAGTGCTACAGCTTTAATGATACCTGAGAGGTATTTCTGAGTTGTGACCTTTTTGACTTTTTAATATTTTCATTTCAGACCCACATGATGACGGCCTGTCATCAAGTCACAATGTGTTGGGGCACTCACCTGGTGTGGCGCATGTGGCCAGAGAGACAGATGGGACCTCAATGGAGTACAGCAAGGAGAACAAGAGGAGCCACACTGACAGAGGTATGATTCACTGTTTGTATAGCTTGAGTCCGCATTGGATCTGGTTTAGCAGAACTTTGCTCTTTTAAAAAAATGTAATGTAACTTTTAACTTGTACTGTATATGTCTGTAGTCTTATTTTAAAGGGGACATGAATTGTTTTACATCTAAAAAAAAAAAATGGAAGGAATATCTTTCTGTATGTCTGGCATTCAATGTTCTCGTCAACCCTTCATCCGATCGACTTCACACTTGGTGGGTGTATTGCTGAGGACTCAAGGAAGTGCAGCTCTTGAGATCTTCGGGACATATTTATTAGTATTCCGTTGGTGTATTGAGAGGGGACCCCTATTAACTGTGACACCGCCAAAAGGCATGCTGGGTACAACGTGCACTCTGTAAATGTCATGGATGAATGATGATAAGGACTAGATATGGAGCCCCTCCACAGCCTAAAATCTGGCCTAAAAGCATTTTCCCCATTGGCCACCGCTGTAAAAGAGATGTCTGTAAACTGTTGACAAGACACTTTCGAACTGTAAACAAGGCCAATCATGACTCTTTCTGTGAAGAATTTGTGATCCATGGAGGTTGTATATTTGTAAAGCTTTCCTCCGATTTAAAAAATCTGTGACGTCATCGCAATGTAAAGTACAACTTGACGTAGAACTCATGGGCGGGGCCAGCAGGCAATTACCAGTGGACTGAATAGGCGACATCTTGGAGTTCAGCATCCAGTTCTTATCATACATCCAAGGTTGATGTTCGTGTGAGCTTGCACACACACACGACGCGTATCCTTTAGCATTGCTAGGGGATGCAACTATGTACTGCTCAGGAACCAAGGAAGCGCTGTGTCGAATGTGAAGTAGTCTGGATGAGCGGTTCTCAGGAAAGCTGCAAGCAGCAATAACGGAGGGCCGAGTTATCTGCCTGTTTTGAACGAGCACTGCACTAGTTACTCAAATGTGTTGAATAACAATGTCAGCGTACACTTCAAAGGTCAAGTTCTTGCTGTTTCCTGAGAATTTCTTGTTACAGTCATTAATCATTTAATGACAATTAATGAGAAATGATTATTCTCCGCCAAATCAATTGCTTTTAAACAAAGTCTGTCAATACGGTTTCCATCCTATCCATCCATGTCATCATTCAGACTTCTTTAAACAAGTTTGTGATGGTTTATTTATCACTATTTATTTGAAAAGAGAACGGGTTTCGAACAGTTTGACAAGAAAGAAATATCTCAGTAACAGGTCAAAAAGGATTCACTGTCTCACCTCTTCTTTCCTCCTCCTCCTCTCCTCTCCTCTCCTCCTCCTCTCCTCCTCACTGTCGGTGGCCCCCCTGGCTTCCCGCGGAGAGCAAAGACAAATAATTCTGCAAAACAGGGCTCCATTAGACCAGGAAGCAGTGTTACATTAGCGAGCCATTTGCCGGGCCGCGGCCTAACGAGCCAGGCGGCCTCCCGTGCTCTCAGCTGGACCTCATCTGCATAACGACCGCCTCCCTGTCGTTAGGGCCCGCGTTGCCACGGCGCTGCAACGTCAGTTGTTTGGTTCTCTCTGTCAGGGAGGTTTGCATTAGCTTAATGAGGACTGCTCAAGGACAAACAGTCAGCAGAAATCTACAGCGAGAGAGAGAGAGAGAGAGAGAGAGAGAGAGAGAGAGAGAGGGAGAGAAACTGAGAGTTTGTATGTGTGTGCACGCGCCTGTGTAAATATATTCTAATACTGGATCACATTATTCAGTAATCGAATCTAAAAATCACAAAGGCCTCCCAGGTAAGGTTTCAGATGCTGTCAGGTATCTGTGAACGTATTGACAAAGCAGTGATGGCACCCACAACGTGAATGCCATGCATCACACATCGCATTTATGCAATTGATTTTTAATTGATTTTGCTGCATGCAAATGAAACACATGTACATTTGCTGGATTGCAGGCTTTTGTGTTTCGACCTACAACATCACAAGATAGGTTTATCGTGGATTGAACAGAGTTTCAAAGAGCACTTCAGCGCTGTCATTCTGTCAATCCATTGTATTATAATCTCTGAGAGGTGTGTGTGTGTGTGTGTGTGTGTGTGTGTGTGTGTGTGTGTGTGTGTGTGTGTGTGTTGTGTATGTATGTGAGTCAGTTTTGGCTGTGTGTGCTGTTTCAGTAGTCTTTGAACAACGTATCCATGCAGCAAAGATCAGAGGCCATCCCTGACACCTCACTCCCATTAACCAAACATCAGCAGAATTTTATTCTCTGTCTGTCTCTCTCCTTCTCTTCCTCCCTCCCTCCCTCCTGTTCTCTTCCGCTGACTGGCAGTCTTCACGTGGTGAAGTTCATTAGCCCTGGGGACGGGTGGGAGAGGAATAAGAGAGGGGAAAAAGAGAGATGAAGTTGGGAGAAAAGAGAAAAACAGACAGTGACCTTGGTTAGGGAGATGGGTAAATGATCAAACGAGCTGGCAGCCGTGTGTATGTGAGTGTGTGCGTGTGTGTATTTATGCCAAACGTGTGTGTGTGTGTGTGTGTGTGTGTGTGTGTGTGTGTGTGTGTGTGTGTGTGTGTGTGTGTGTGTGTGTGTGTGTGTGTGTGTGAGTGTGAGGTAAAGTAGGCGTAAAACAGTAACTCAATAAAGGATCAGTCACATCCAAGGAGCCTGGGGAGCCCACGCTGCTGACTGCGCACTTCAGCGGCTACGAATGTGTGTGTGTCTGTATGTGAGCCACGGGAGTGTAGTTGGATGCCCTCCGCTGAGCTCGCCAGCACCTGCTAATTACCTTTCTCTACAGAGCAATGCTTTTAGCAAGAAAGAGGGAGAAAGAGGAGGGAGGGGGAGGGGGGGGGGGGGTATTGCTTCTCATCTGTGAAACACCTTGAATGTGACAGTTGCCAAGACGTGAGGCCGAGGCGGTGTAGAGGAGGTGGGTGGATTTGGAGCAGAAGATGCTGTGGTCAGCTAAGTGGAGAAAACACTGTCATTTGTCACAGACAGAGAAAAGTGCCAGATATCACATCGCACGTTCACACTCGTCTCTGCTCCAGTAAGCGCCTGGACTCCCAGGACGTCTTCGTCCTCAGTGGCTCGGATGACAGTGAACGCAGAAAGTGAGAAACTGCCTGATGTGGGGAAAAAAAATGGGAAAAAAAAAAATGGCTAATCTTCATCTCCCCTACTGTCAGGAATCAGGAACACGCAGTTCTCAGGTTTACAAACAGATGGTCATCCATAATGCAGCTTCTTAGCTGTTTTTATGGGAGACGTCAAGCTGTGATGCATTATCAATAGGCAGAGTGCCATCTAATAAAGGGTAACCACATTTTCAAAACTACAAACCAGGACTTCTGTAATTAGTGTAAACATCTATTTACTGTTGGCCTTGATATGTTTGCAAGACAATCTATTTATGTATTTATAGAAATTAGCATTCACCCTTGATTACATATCGTTGCTGTAATGATGATCCTTTTGTAGGTTTGAGACAAACATGAGTCAGTGGTACAGGAAAAGACAGTATTTCAACTTTATTTACATAGCACATGTCAAAATAGTACTTTCAAAGTCCTTTACAGGAGTAAAGAAAAAGATCAATCTCTATCTCTTCATGCTGAAGTTGACTGCACTGATTTTATGTTGCTTTGGATGAAAGCAACTGTCAAATTAATATAATGTAATATAAAATTTAGACAGTGTGAAATCCATAAAATATTAAGTTGTAAGTGCAAGAAAAAGACAAAGAAAATAGGTGACTTTTTTGTTTGAACTTATGTGATTCCATATTATACAGTTTGACGTCATTTCACTTTCCATCATTGTTTTTACAAAATTCCCAGCTGCCTTGACATCTATCCAGTTTTAGTACTAGTACAATAAAATGTACAAATTCAATAAATGTTTAAACACAATAAGGTGTAAAAAAACAGGTGACTTTTAGGATGATTTTTTTTTTAATGATTTTTAATGATTGTCATTAAAGGTTATTGTTGATTAGCAAACTCTCAAAATATAAATTTTGAAGTTGTCCTCATTACAAAAAGAAAGTACTACTGTACTACTGTATATCACTGCTTAAAGGATAAGACTGGGGGTATTCTATATTTGTATTATTGTCAACAAAACCCAAGTAAGACCAAACCAAACAATGCGTTAGTCTAGCCAATACTTTCGGACTTCCTTACCGCGGTGCTCATCCTAGAGCCCCTCTGTTCCTGCTGAAGTCATACATCGTTAAAAGCAGCTCACGAATATATAAACTTTAATTTTTCTTAAGCTGCCATGGTTTTTATAACTGTGCATTTGTGGGGGAGCAGAAATGTGTACGTAGGAACGACTCATAACAAACTTTCCTGCCCATGTTTGAGGTAATGACGGAATATGTTACCCGGTGCAACAATGTCACTCGTTGGTGTGTTTTTAAAAGTTTTTTGGCCAACAAAGGAGGTCTGAGGCACAGAGGAGTCGGCTATATCAGTGTTTGGCTTCACAAAAGAATACTTGTTAGTAGGATCAATTCTTTGTTGGTTTTGCTCTTGTCGTAGAATAATGTATAATGTGTCTGCAAAAGTAAAGTAGAATAAACTGTAAGCCTTTTTGTGTTAAACTGATTCAACTAACTAGACATCAAAATGTCTCTCTGCCCTCCAGATAACAGCTCTATGGCCGCTCAGACAACCAGGGAGAGCTGTGATAGACAAGTCTACCAGAAACCCCCATCAGGCTGTGAGAGGGTATCTTACCCCGCAGGACAGAAGCTCCCAGCAGGTCTCCACCACACTCCCTTCATCTTCCCGGAAGGCTTGTCCTCCATAGAGACCCTGCTCACGAACATCCAGGTGAGGCTCTGCTGGGGCTTTATTATTATTATACTCTGAGATGAATAGGAAGGGAGATGAGCCACTCTTTGGGATTTCCTGAAATGGTAAATAGCAGATGAGGGAGACATTTAAGATGTGCAGTAATTGGGATGGGCGTGTGCTGACCTGCTTCTCATGTTTTACGTGTCTTTGTTATAGAAGAGTCACAATGGAAGCTCTCACCGGCTGGGTTTTCACAGGAAGAAGGGGGGAAAAACATGTTTTTTTTACCTCATTTGACCTGATAGCATGTAGTTAAGAGATCACTGCTAACTGTCATGAGGTTAAAATCAAATGTATTTATTTTTCTCTTTTCCTGCCTGAGTAAATCCAGGAATTATACATCAGAGTAAAACCACAACATTGCCGGAGTCAAATTATATTTCATCTTTTTACTTTTACAGTGAGGTGGTTTACATGATCTTTTTTCTAAATTTTCATTGCAGGTCATTTTAAACTATTTAGATTTTTGAAAGCTATAAAACACACTTTTCCTTTGTTAAAGTGAAATATTGACTTTGGATTAGGTGAAGTATGAAGTTGTCTCTGTGAAGTGCTTGAAGAAGACAGGCGCCTCTCCTGGCTCCTGATCAGTGTGTAACCTGTTGATGTGTGGCTGTGTGTCTCCAAGCAGGGTCTGCTGAGGGTTGCCATAGAGAACGCCCGGGCGCAGGAGAAGCAGGACCAGATGGAGAGGACAGAGCTGAAGATGGAACTGGTCCGAGAGAGGGAGCTGAGAGAGACCCTGGAGAGACAGCTCAGCATGGAGCAGAAAAACAGAGGTAGGCCGCACCACATCAAGCATCGCAGGCATGAAACAGCAGAGTAAACTCTGTCTAATGTCTCTCCGTGAAAGCATCCAGTCTGACTTCATGCACAGTATATGTTTACTTTCAGTATAAGTAAACTGAACCAGGGGCATATTCGGCTTATTTACAGACATTTACTCTAAGATTAAAATATTCTTGAAACCACAATCAGCTCACAATACCTTTAAAGTCCCTCACATCTCTCGATGTAAAGATCCAGCACGCTCAGGAAGCAGAAATATAATAAACAAATTCCTGCATGAATGGATACAAATGAAGTCAAGTTTAAAAAATATTTGAAGCATCTGAATAACTTGAAGTGAAAAAGACATTTACTTGACATCCTTTGTCATTTCTTCTTCTCCTTCTTCTCTATTCAGTTCTGATCCAGAAGCGCCTGAAGAAAGAGAAGAGGAGTAAGAGGAGACTACAGGAGGCCTTGGAGGAGGAAGTCAAACTGCGCGATCAGGCAGAGCACACCCTGCTGCACACTGCCAACACACACACAGGTACACAGGCACACAGGCACACACACTGTTTTGGAAGATATCATGAATTCCTTATGGAGGCTTTTTTTTCCGTGAGCTTAAAGTTCTCACAACCGATGTGATTCTCATTTTCATATTAAATGTCACCAAGCCTTCTATGCAACCTAGCCTTGACTGTTCATTTGCCTCCAATTAAGTGTCTTTATTAATGAATGACCAAATTACAGGCCATCAATCATCAGCAGCCCCTCCTCACACAGAGTCTGTGACCCAGGATGTGGATGGGAACAATCACGATGACAACAGGCTGGACACCAAGGCAACAGTACAAGGTACAGGTGGCCAGAAATCAAATGCCGCTTCCTCAGTGTGTAGCTGTGAAAACAGCTTCTTATTTTCATTTAAAATGTTGGAGTTGTGCAATTATTAGAAGGATAAAAGCTGCTGTCACTGCTGAAACGTTCTGTCACCAAATGACAACTTAAAGGAAATAACCTAATTACAGAGTTTTGAATTTGTTGTACATGAAATGTGTGATGCTGACTGTGTGATCTTTTAAGTGTGAGTCTAGTTCTTTGAAAAAAGTATGAACTCATTTATTTAAACGTAAAGGCGAGTGTATCAACATTAAGGCACTGCACCAAGTTTGTGGTTGCTGAATGATAATTAAAAATGACTTTTCAGTGTAAGAATTGTGAAGTAAACTGTGATATACCTGCTGCTGGGGATTTATTTAGCTCCAATCAACTGAGCTGGGACAGCAGATTTCATTATTACTCACTGATGCCTAACTGACCAGTCTACTGGAAGGGTTTTGAAAGATTTCACAGGGAGACCGCTCCTGAGAAGTTGAACAAAATGAAATGAAGCGTGAGGCAGTTCACTGGGGCCACCGTTTTAATGGAGATGGGCGTTTAATATATTTATTTTGCCAACGTTATTGTCTTCACAGGGATACATTAATGAAACAATCCCACATGTAACGTCTTAAATAGACAGAAAAAGAAATGGCCGTGATCTCTAGCCCGGCCTCATCAAAAGAGTGCATGGTTCCAGCCCACCTCTGCTCCGCGCCGTGCCAGGACCGCCGTACTAGACAGCGTGCTTGTTCAAAGCCAATTTTTAATTGAATGTCAGTGAAGCAAGAAGAGAACTGGCCACTAATTAA